>NC_045436.1:84953018-84985683 GCF_002776525.5 Piliocolobus tephrosceles | reverse complement strand
TGTGTGTGTGTGTGTGTGTGTGTGTGTGTGTGTGTGTGTGTGTGTGTAAGTAATTAGAAAAAACCATTAGACCAGAAGTTTATAAATTGAAAGTTTTATAAAAAGCTTTTTTCAATTTTGAAATTTATTGAAGTAATTCCCCTTTTTATCGATTAAGGCTGGAGGGGATGGGGCTTGGTGGATTTAGTTTAGAGTTTCAAATTCACTTATTTTCTAATGAAACAAAAACTCAGAATGAAACTTAATGGATACAATCTGCAATGAGTGCAATGAGTGAAACATTTTGCTCTAAACTGTTTTATGAAAAGACAAATTTCATGTAATTCTGGCAAATAATAGTGTTCTCCAACAAGGCTGCTTACCAAGCAATAATGCTTTATTACATATCCAATATCTTTAGAAAAAGGGCAAATGTAGAATGTATTTATTATAGAATTATTAGCTTTTGGAAACAATAATTACTTTACTTGGTAGCATACATTTTTACTTTTGAGAGACTTTATTGGTGGCAGCCAATGGGAAAGATGTGAATTTTTGTAGTAATTTATGAAATTCAAAATCATCGCTGTGAGGTGACAAGGGAAATCGTTATAGGTCCCACTTTTAGTTGGGACTTTTGAATTGCTTTGCTCCGGAAAGGTATGTGCCATGAATTGAGAGGAGGGAGGAGCTTACCAAAGAATTTGAGATGAATAAAATCTAACCTAGTCAGGACACATTTACAGAATTTTTTTGTTAAAAAAAAATGTAGAAATGAAGGCTTGTTATTCTCATTTTCCATTGCATAAATGGTTGCTCAAATGTGAGTTTCTAATTTATCATAGTTTATGTTGATATATTAAGAGACTAATGTGTCATTTGTATTTTGATTTCTACATTCTAGAGAGACAGTTTAATCAGTGCATGACCAAAAGCAAACAGAATAAACTGTATCATCATGGAGGTCTGCCCAGGAAATCCCCAAAATACAGAAGGATCATAAGTAGATGGAAATTCTGTCATAGAACATCTCTCACAAGTGTGTTATAAGAATGACAGGGAAGCTACAGGTTACAACAGATTTGTGAACTCAGCCAAGCACAGTGGTGGCAGGGCCTAGCTGCTACAAAGAAGACATGTTTTAGACAAATACTCATGTATATGGGCAAAAAACTCGAGGACTGTATTTGTAACTAACTGTGTAACAGGGTATTTTTGTTTCTGTTCTGTGGAAAGTATAAAGCATTCCGACAAAGGATTTTAATGTAGATTTTTTTTTTCACCCATACTGTTGATTGCTAAATGTAATAGTCTGATTGTGATGCTAAATAAATGTCTTTTTTTCCCCAAAGAAAAGGAAGAATGACATATTTGTTCTTCATTCTTGTTTCACATTAGTAGTGGCATTTCTCATGCTCTATTTTCCCAGCCTTGTTCTATATTTTGAGTTATGTGAAGAAAAGTATGCCAGGATGCAATAGGAAGGGTGCTTGTAGGTTCAGGGAGATCTTTTCATGGAAGTAACATTTGAACTGAGATCTTAAGGATGAATAGGAATTATTCAGGCCAAGTGGTAAGTCAGAGAAAAGTGCTTGCTTTAGATAAACGACTGTATCTATATTAAAGACATAAGACAGCATGACATGTTTGATGAAATAAAATTAATTCCAAAAGACTTATAGAAAGTAAAGAGGAAGAGTTCATACTATTAGGATGCAGGAGTTTGCAGGGATCAGATTATGAGGGTTACTTTAAATCGTGGTAAGGAGTTTGGATGCTGGCTTAAGTGGACTGAGAAATCAATAATTTGAAAAGAAGAAAATGATTAGATTTGGGCTTTGAAAATATTTTTGTAGTTGTTGTGGGGAAAGTGGATTGAGAGAATACAGTAACAGAGGCTAAGACATCTGTGAGGAGAGAGTAGAAAAATTAGAGTGGTCTAGATGAGAAATTAGGCAATAATAGAGAAGACAGAAATGGGTAGATCCAGAAGTATTAACAGAAGTAGCAGGAATGGAGCACAGTAACTACCTTGGAGCAGGGCGAGGCAGACGCAGGATTGAGGATGTCACCCAGGTTTCTGACCTGGCCAACAAAATGGTTGGTAGTAGCTTTCACTGGAGATAAAAAGAAGATAGAAGGACCTGGGAGTAGCAGTTTAGGGGCTGTGGGAAGAAACAATCACAATGAACAAGTTAAGTTTCGGGCACTGGAAGGACATCCATTGTGAGATACACAGTGAGTAGGTGGGTATCTGAGACCGAAATTCAGAAAAAAGATCCAGACTGGAGTTAGAAATTTGTGAATCATCAGCATAAAGATGGCAGTTGAAGAAGATAATCTCATACACTGAGGGAGAAGAAAAGTGGAACTCCAAAAGAGAAACAGAAGAACACCACTCTTGAGGTTCGAGAGAAAGAGAAGGAGCCCCCAAAGGAGAAACCCAGAAGTGTGTGGTTTTATGGGAGCCAAATTAAGGAAATGCTTCATGACAGAGCATTAGCAGGGCCACATACTTACTGAATTATCACCTGAGACAAGTAATAAGAAGTATCCCTTGGATAGATGGTGGTGCATTCATTGCAATCCTTGGCAAAATGAGGTTTAGTAGAAGAGCAGTGGTGACAGAAGCCAGATTGCCTGAGGTTGAATGCTAAACAGGAAGTGAGGATGTAGAGATAGTGAATGCAGAGGACTATTTAAAGAATGTTCGCTACAGAGAGGAGGAAGGAGATAGCAGAGTAGCTACAGGGGGATGTGAGATTGAGAAAGGAATTTTTTAAGATGCGAAAGAATTGAGCATGTCTAAATGCTAATGGGAGAGAGCAGACTGAGGTGCATAGTTAAAGGGAAGAAAAGATAACATACTGAATAAAGTCCCTGAAAAACTGGGTCTTTTAAAAAATCACTCCACTGACAAGCTGAGGCAGAGGAGAGGTCTTATAAAGGACTAAACCCAGCAAACCTCACCCCCTTCAGCCTTAATCAATAAAAGAGAATGGTTTCAATACATTTCTTCTGTCTGGTAAGAAAGTATGAGAGATACCATGGGTTTGGTTCCAGACCACTAAAATAAAAAGAGTATCATAATAAAGCAAGTCACAGAAATTCTTTGGTTTTCCAGAGCCAATTGACTCAGTGTAAAGTTTTCTTCATATGGTTCAGGTAAATTTATAGATTAAATCCTAAGACCTGAGGGAATTTTCACCACATGCCTCTCCAGAATTGGTGTATAGTCTCCATAGTTACTGACATAGACTAAAATAGTTGTTTTCATTGTGCCCTCCCCCTCCCATGCCATGTTTTTCTTTTCTTTTCTTTTCTTTCTTTCTTTTTTTTTTTTTTTTTTTTTTGAGACGGAGTCTCGCTCTGTAGCCCAGGCTGGAGTGCAGTGGCCTGATCTCAGCTCACTGCAAGCTCCGCCTCCTGGGTTCACGCTATTCTCCTGCCTCAGCCTCTGGAGTAGTTGGGACTACAGGCGCCCACCACCTCGCCCGGCTAGTTTTTTTGTATTTTTTTTTAGTAGAGACGGGGTTTCACCGTGTTAGCCAGGATGGTCTCGATCTCCTGACCTCGTGATCTGCCCGTGTCGGCCTCCCAAAGTGCTGGGATTACAGGCTTGAGCCACCGCGCCCGGCCTATTCTTTTCTTTTCTTTTCTTTCTTTTCTTTTTTCTTTTCTTTCTTTCTCTCTTTTTCTTTCTTTCTCCTTTCTCTCTTTTTCTTTCTTTTTCTTTCTTTCTCTCTTTCTTTCTTCATTGTTTACTTTTTCTTTTTTTGTTTTTTTTGAGATGAAGTCTCGCTCTTGTCCCCAGGCTGGAGTGCAATGGCACGATCTTGGCTCACTGCAACCTTCGCCTCCCACATTCAAACAATTCTCCTGCCTCAGCCTCCTGAGTAACTGGGATTACAAGCACCTCTCACCACACCTGGCTAATTTTTGTATTTTTAGTAGAGACGGGGTTTCACCATGTTGGCCAGGCTGGTCTCAAACTCCTGACCTCAGATGATCTGCCCCCCGTCAGCCTCCCAAAGTACTGGGATTACAGGTGTGAACCGTGGTGCCTGGCCGACATGTTTCTTACGATGGCAAAAGGACCTTCATCTGGGTGATGTACAATGATGGTTATGGTTTTAAATCTATGCTTGCTACTACAGTGACAGGTCTGTGATCCAAGAATAATCGTAAGAATATTGCTTGTGCTAGGCACAAAGAATATGCAGGCATATCTTGTTTTATTGTGCTTCATTTTATTGCACATCACAGACATTGCATTTTTTACAAACTGAAAGTTTGTGGCAACCCTGAGTTGAACAAGCCTATTGGTGCATTTTCCAACAGCATGTGCTCACTTTGTTTCTCTGTTTCACATTTTCATAATTCTTATAATATTCTCAGTTTCATTATGGTTATATCTGTTATAATGATCTGTGATCAGTGGTCTTTGATGTTACTATTGTAATTATTTTGGGTGCAACACTGTACCCACTTAAGTTGGCAAACTTAATTGCAGTAAGTGTTCTGCCTGCTCTGCTGACTGGCTGTTCCCTAGCTCTCTTTCTCCTGGGTCCTCCATATTCCGCAGAACATACCAATGTTGAAATATAGGTCAAGTAATAACCCTATAATGGCCACTAAATGTTCAAGGGGAAGAGTTGCACACCTCACTCTAAATTAAAAGCTAGAAGTGATTCAATTTAGTGAGGAAGGCACGTCAAAAGTCAAGACATGCTGAAAGCTGGGCCTCTCACATCAGTTAGCCAAGCTGTGAATGCAAAGAAAGAAAACGTTTTTGAAGGAAATTAAAACTGCTATTTCAGTGAACACACAAATGATAAGAAAGCAAAATGGCCTTATTGTTGACATGGAGGAAGTTTTATTGGTCTGGATAGAAGAACAAACCAGCCACAACATTCCCTTAAGCCAGAACGTACTCTGGAGCAAGGCTGTAACAATCCTCAACTCTGTTATGAGAGTGGTAAGGAAGTTGCAGAAGAAAAGTTGAAAGCTAGGAGATGTTGGTTCATGAAGTTTGAGGAAATATGCCATCTCCTTAATTTAAAAGAACAAAATGAAGGCTGGGCGCGGTGGCTTATGCCTGTAATCCCAGCACTTTGGGAGGCCGAGGCCAGCAGATCATGAGGTCAAGAGATCAAAACCATCCTGGCCAACATAGTGAAACCCCGTCTCTACTAAAAATACAAAAATTAGCGGGGCATGGTGGCGCACGCCTGTAGTTCCAGCTACTCAGGAGGCTGAGGCAGAATCGCTTGAACCTAAGAGGCAGAGGTTGCAGTGAGCCGAGATCGTGCCATTGCACTCCAGCCTGGGTGACAGAGCCAGACTCTGTCTCAAAAAAATAAATTAAAAAGAAAAAAAAAAAAAAAGAACAAAATGAAGCAGCAAGTGCTGATGGATACACTGTAGCAAGTTGTCCAGAAGATCTAGCTAAAATAAATGATGGAGTTGGCTCCACTAAACAATAGATTTTCAATAGAGACAAAACAGCCTTATATTGGAAGAGGACATCATCTAGGACTTTCATAACTAGGGATGAGAAGTCAATGCATGGCTTCAAAGCTTCAAAGGACAGGCCAACTCTTTTCTTAGGGGTTCATGCAGGTGGTGACTTTAGGTGAAGCCAATGCCAGTTTACCATTCTGAAAATTCTAGGATCCTTTAGAATCATGCCAAATCTACTCTGCTTGTGCTCTATAAATGGAACAATAAAGCCTGGATGACAACCTATCTGTTTACTACATGGTTTACTGAATATTTTTAGCCCACTGTTGAAACCTACTATCCATGAAAAGGAGATTTATTTCAAAATATTACTGCTCATTGACAATGCACCTGGTGACCCAAGAGCTCTGGAAGGCTTGTGCAAGGAGAATAATGTTGTTTTTACGCCTGTTAACACAACATTCTTTCTGCAACCCCTGGATCAAGGAGTAACTTTGACTTTTAAGTCTTACTTAAGGAACACATTTTGTTAGCCTGTAGCTACCACAGATAGTGATTCCTCTGATGAATCCGGACAATGTAAATTGAAAATCTTCTGGAAAGAGCTCACCATTCTAGTTGCCATTAGGAATATTTGTGATTCACAGAAGGAGGTCAAAATAGCAACATTAACAGGAATTTGGAAGAGGTTGATGCTAAATCTCAAGGATGACTTTTAGGAGTTGAAGATTTCAGTAGAAAGTGACTGCAGATGTGGTGGAAGCAGCAAGAGAACTAGAATTAGTGGAGAGTCTGAAGATATGACTGCATTGCTGCAATCTCATGGTAAAACTTGAATGGATGAAGAGTTGTTACTTGTAGATAAGCAAAGAAAGTGGTTTCTTGACATGGAATCTTCTCCTGGTGAAGACACTATAAACATTGTTGAAATGACAACAAAGAATTTAGAATGTTATGTAAACCAAGTGTATAAAGTAGCAGCAGGGTTTGAGAGGATTAATTCCAATTTTGAAAGAAGTTCTGTGGATAAAATGCTATCAAACAGCATCACATGCTACAGAGAAACCTTTGTGAAAGGAAGAGCCAATCAATGTGGCAAACTTCATTATTTTCTTATTTTAAGAAATTGCCACACACAGCCACTCCACCCTTCAGCAACACCCACCCTGATCAGTCAGCAGCCATCAACATTGAGGCAAGACCCTCTGCCAGCAAAAAGATCATGGCTTTCAGAAGGTTCAGATGATTGCATTTTTTAGCAACATTCAAAAATTAAAAGACATAATTCTATTGCACACTTCATACACTATGGAATGGTGTAAACTTTTATATCCTCTGGAAACAAAAAAAAAATTATGTAACTCACTTTATTGTGATATTTGCTCTATTGGTATGGTCTGGAACTGAACCCACAAGATCTCTGAGGTATGAGGTATGACTGTATTGCCTTCATATTATTGTAAGAATTATGCAAGGTAAATATTATTATCCTCAGCTTACAGATAAGTAAAAGCTCAGAGAAAAAAAATTAATTTCTGCAATCAAAGAGCTGGTAAATGGCCAGGCACGGTGGTTCATGCCTATAATCTCAGCACTTTGGGAGGCCAAGGCAGGTGGATCACTTGAGGCAAGGAGTTTGAGACCAGCCAGGCCAACATAGCAAATCCCATCTCTACTAAAAATACAAAACAATTAGCTGGGTGTGGTGGCACACACTTGTAATCCAAGGTACTTGGGAGACTGAGACAGCAGAATTGCTTGAACTCAGGAGGTGGAAGTTTCAGTGAGCTGTGAGCCAAGGTTGCACCACTGCACTGTAGCCTGGGTGACAGAGCCAGCCTCTGTCTCAAAAGAGCTGGTAATGACACGGTAAGTACTACAGTCCTCCGCTCTACCAGCTGAGCTATCGACGGGAAGGGGAACATCACACATCGGGGCCTATCATGGAGAGGGGGGAGGGGGGAGGGACTGCATTGGGAGTTATACCTGATATAAATGACGAATTGATGGGTGCAGCACACCAACATGGCACAAGTATACATATGTAACAAACCTGCACGTTATGCACATGTACCCTAGAACTTAAAGTATAAAAAAAAAAAAAAAAAAAAAGCTGGTAAATCACTGAACTAGCACTTCACCTAGGTTTATCCATTTCAGATGATGAGCACCAGTGTAAAGTGCTCATTTTCTGAAATAGACAATGTTGTGCTTCAAATTACCCTCATGGCAGTATTATGTTTTACAACTAATCTTCTCTGTTACACAACAGTGAACAACCCACAGTGGGAGATATTGGTATTGGTACACAAAAGAGAGAGTTGATGAAAAACTAGATCCAGAAATAGATCAATGGGAAAAACAAAGTAATTACTTTCAGCACCTATGTATTCCTTCACCTTTCCCATTTTCTCATGCCTTCATTTATTCAGTTACTAATAACATATATTTGAATTTACAGAGAAATTTTGTCCTCATGGAGCTAAAATTACTCAATTAGATACTTAAATTACAATTATGGTAAGAGATACAAATGAAAGGTTTGGAGACTTTGGGGGATGACAACAGGAGGGATACAAGCCAGTTTATGAGTCAACCTAACGTTTCCTTGAGGAAGTGATAGTTGGGCTGACCTTTGAAAAATTTGTAAGAATGAACCAATCCAATGAAACCCGAAGAAAGGAGCTTTGCTTTTCACAGAGGAAATTGCCCATGTGAATGTCCACAAGCAGAATGGGAAATGACATAAAGCCAGTGGGGCTGGAGCTCAAAGGGTAAGCAGGAGACTACATTCAGACAAGACAGGTAAGGTAGGCAGGGGTCAGATCATCCAGGGCCTTATATGACACATTGAGTCTTCTAAAAGATTATTATTGTTTTACCTACTCAAGATCTATCCCCTCTTTTGTCAAGTAATAACACTATGATTTATCCTTGGAAAACCTACCTTCAAATCACAAGGCTCAGGTTGTCTATCTTCAGCTTCAAAGCTGGGCATTTTTTTGGAAGGGGAAGAGGGTATTTCTCTGTTACCCAGGCTGGAGTGCAGTGGTGTAATCTTGTCTCACTGCAACCTCCACCTCCTTGGTTCTTGTGCCTCAGCCTCCTGAGTAGCTGGGATTACAGGAATGCACCACTACACCTGGCTAATTTTTGTATTTGTAGTAGAGATAGGTTTTTACCATGTTGGTGAAACTCCAGGCTGGTCTCAAACTCCTGACTTCAAGTGATTCCCCCATCGGTCTCCCAAAGTGCTGGGATTACAGACATGAGCCACTGTGCCCGGCCTGAAGCTGGACATGTGTTAATCCAGGCTTGACCAATCGGAGATTAATCCTCCTTTCACTACAGAAATTACTAAGAGAGGAAAACACACAATCCAAGCCAGGCCAATAAAAACCAATAAAGTTAGTTCTGGGCCTTCTGCTTGTGTTGTTGGGGAAAAGTATTCCCTCTCTGCTGGGGATGCTGATGTGATGGGATGTAAACTTAATACTACTGGCAGCCAGAAGGAAAAAACTCATTTTCTCAAAGGAAATGCCTTTTCTATGGCGTAGACAACACAGAGGATAGTGAAGCAGAGAGATAAGACGGAAGTCAAGTTGACATCATTGAGCAGATCTACTCCATAACTTTTAAGTTTTATGAACCAGCAAATTTCTCTCACCAAACAAGCCAGTTTGAGGTTTTTTTAGTCACTTAGATCTGAAAGAATCCTGATTTGTATATTTTTTAAATGGTGCAAGATTTGAAGCGTGGTAACAGACCCTTAAATGTGGAATTGCTTCAATTCAGGTGGTAAAGAGGCAATGAGGACCCTTCTTGCTTTAGCTGAGAAATTGACACAGATGTTGATTAACCTATCTTTTGTATCTTGGGGCTCAGACCATATGTCTACTGAGGCTGAAGATTAAAGGATATATATGAAAAAAAGCCCCAGAAATGTATTTGTTCCTTTTTGTAGAGTTTAATGATGTCCTACATGCAAGAAAGTGCTGCATTAAAAGCTGGCTTCTCTGGAAGCAGTAAAAACACTAAAAGCAACCCTTTCAGCCCTTGTCCTGATAGACAAGCCAGCCAAAGTCAGAAGCATTTTTGCTTCACTCTTACCTAAATTTACTGTTAGCAAAGGTTGGGGAGAGTAGAATAAAATTGGAAGCTACGAGTAAAACTAGGAATTCTGCCCACCTGGGGAGACAGAGCACTGAGGCCAACTGTTAGAAGATAGAAACAACAAATTTGGAATCTAGAATCGAGGATTAGAATGCAATACTAACTCAGTTTTGTTGTAAACTTACTGAATTT
Source organism: Piliocolobus tephrosceles (assembly GCF_002776525.5). NCBI lineage: Eukaryota > Metazoa > Chordata > Mammalia > Primates > Cercopithecidae > Piliocolobus > Piliocolobus tephrosceles. The sequence continues at coordinate 84,975,936 of NC_045436.1, read as the reverse complement.
ACTGGAAACAGATTGTAGAGTTTAGTAAACTTTTAAGGAACAGAGGTTTCCAGAGAAATGCAAATACCCATAACTGAGTACTATGATTGCTCAACCCCTGAGGCAATACTCAGTCAGGATCCTAAACCTATACCAACAGAAACAGCACTATCAGTAGGGTATGATAACCAGAAAGTGGGTATCCCCAGTGCCTTTGTTGGCTGTGACCATAAAGGACAAGCAACAAGGGAATCCCAAAAGACAGATCCAAGAGGAGACTGAAGGGCTGACCAAGGAATTTGCCCCAAGGCCAGGACAAGGGGTTATTGCTGCTCCTGTCTAGCAGGATAGTATATATGCTAAAGAATAGTGATCATTTTCTGCCACCTTCCACCCATATCCCCTTTTTCAAGCAGGAGATTTTTTGATAGTTATGTTGTTTCCTCCAAATAAATGCATATTAGATTTCTTGGTTAGAGTTTCTAGCATCTATCGTAAATGAAGAACCTACCTGACAACAAAGCTAAAATAGACCAAATAAGAGCTGGGAAATGCAGAGTGAGATGGAGTCCTGATGTTATCATTTGAGCTCATTTTTCTAGCTAAACATGAAGATGACCTATTTATGCAAGTTTTCACTATGTTAGTCAATCCCTCTTCCACTTCCCATTTTTTTGGGGGGCAATCTACTTTTTGTCGGGTTTATGTCCTTCCCAACCTAAAGAGTCTTTAACCCAACAACAATGGGATGTCATAAAATGGATGTAAGCAGGGTTGGGATGTGATCAGATTTGAGATTTTTAAAGAACAAATTTTGAGTAATTAATCTTGAATGAACACCATCTAACTCTCTAAAAGTCATAAATAAGAATACTCAGTCAGCTAGTTGATTGTACCTATGTTTGTACTGAATGTTTGTAATGAGACAAAATGTAACTCTGCTTACATTTGCTATGAGAGATAATTATGTAACATGATCCAATAATATATCTTTCTTATTGAAGAAAGATATTTTCTTCAATAATTTTCCTAAAATTATATTTTAGGAAATATAATTTTGAGAAAATAAGTTAGTTTTTTTAGTGACGTTTTATATAATCTTGAAAAAAATTCAGACATAATTTTTACCTTAAAAGAAAGTTTCATTTTGTTTTCCAAACAATGTTACCACCAGTTTACCACTTTCTAGTTATCTCTTAGTTTTTGGAAAAGTCACCAAGCTTCTTTAAGCAGATGACACAACTCCTTTAAATGCATTTTTTTTCACCAGATTTATTAGAAAAAATTCCATCTCAATGTATAACTGAGAATAACTTGCTCCTTAGAATAAATCTCTATTGATATGACTATTCCTGGGAGTTTCATATATCTTTTACTGAATGTACTATTGCAGATATAAAGTAAGCTCATATTAAAGATGAAAAATCGCCTTCTTCATTTTATTGCATTCAAGCTTTTCTGTTCTTCTGAGGTTTTAGAAAATTGAGGCCTCATATTTATAGAAAGATGTGTTAAGCCACATGATTTAATTATCAACATTATCAACATTAGGTCTAATATTTATGAAATCTGTTGTAAAAATCACATGATTTCATTATCATTAGAAAAATCTAGAAAGTTCTGATGCTATAATGCCTATCTTGGCTTCCCATTATAACCTTTTAGTGTCAAGATACTAACCCACATATATTTTGGTTTATTACTTACCTTTCAGCCCCAAATGCTTCTTGAAACAAGATTTCCCTTTTTGTAACAATGTCTTTTTTTTCTCCATAATTCTCAAGACATTTTAATGAGGAAGAGTGATCCAAAAATCTGGGTCATTGCTTAATGATTGACCAAGAGATATTTGCATAAACAATAGTCAGAGAGTATTTCAGGTAATTCATTGTACCCATTTTTAGAAAAAATGGATTGTAAATGTAGAATAGAAATATTCTTGAGACAGCTTATTCAACAATGAAATTGCTTACTAATCTAGATTAATGTTTTCCTTTGAGCAGAAGCAGAGGGTCATAAGCATGAAGCCTAATTTACTGTTTGACAGAGTCTGTTATTCAAAAGCAGGCTTGTGTGGCTACTTATAAGTGACCAAGGTTTGGGGTAACCCTCTTGTGGTTTTACAAGTGATTGTCCTTAAAAATCTAAGTTTCTTCATGTGAATCCACATATATATTAGTGAAGACTCCAGCTTAGAAAGTAATCTCTCCACTCCCCATTCTATTTTAACCAGTATCTAAGTGTGGGTTTAGCCACAAGAAAATTGGTTACCCTCACATACTCATAATGTCATGGTCCTAGGGACACCTGCCAACTATTTCAAAACATGGACGGGATTGGCTGGCTTCGGTGAGACCAATGAAGTTTAGCTTAGAAAACTGACTTTGTAAGTGCTTTTGTTTCTACTGTGCTTCCCAGAATCTCATTCAAATTTATTTTTCAATAGTGTGGTTACTATTTACTGATCCCTGAGAAAGATAATCTTATTACTTTTTCGAGAAGAAATGTTCTTATCACATTAGGTTAAGATCAATTTATACTCCAATTACTTTTCATTTCAGCATAGATTTTTCCATCTGTTTCATGGACAACTTCTTTAGCCAAGATAAACAACCTCAAAGGCAAATACTTTACTGAAATGTCTGGTTTTCTTTAGAGAAGTGTAAACAGCTGAATTTTTTGTTTCATGAAAAAAATAAAATTATGATTAGAGTTTGTGATAAAAGAGATATGCCACTTCCCTTGGGCCAAATATGAGTTCAGAAACTGTCCCTAAACAGCTTACGTGAGGGATTAGGCTATACAATTGGATCAACTTCTATTCTTCCACAGAGGGAAACAGTAAGTTTTCTTATTTTAAAAATGCCAAAGATTACAACTTAGAAAGATATTTATGTATAATTTCCTTCTTAGAACTAGTTAACAATCCTTCTCAATATAAATACACTTCAGAAATTAATAATATAAGACTATGCTGGGAGTGGTGGCTCATGCCTGTAATCCCAACACTTTGGGAGGCTGAAGTTGTAGGATTGCTTGAACCTAGGAGTTTGAGACGAGCTGGGAAACATACTGAGACCATGTATTTACAAAAAATAAAAAAAGTAGCTGGACACGGTGGCATGTGCCTACAGTCCCAATACTTTGGGAGGTTAAGGTGGGAGAATCACTTGAAGTGAGCCAAGGCCAGCCCTCTGCACACCATTGTGGATGACAGAGTGAGACCCTTTGTCTAAAAAATTAAAATAGGCCGAGCGCGGTGGCTCATGCCTATAATCCCAGCACTTTGGGAGGCCGAGGCAGGTGGATCACCTGAGGTCGGGAGTTTGAGACCAGCCTGACCAACATGGAGAAACCCTGTCTTTACTAAAAATACAAAATTAGCCTGGCATGGTGGCACATGCCTGTAATCCCAGCTACTCAGGAGGCTGAGGCAGGAGAATCACTTGAACCTGGGAGGCGGAGCTGAGATTGTGCCATTGCACTCCAGCCTGGGCAACAAGAGCAAAACTCTGCCTCATAGTAAAAAAAAAAAAAAAAAAAATTAGAATATATCTATATAAGACTATTAGAGTCAATATCTATGTGAGATAAATGAATGTTTTTATTTTATTTTTTTCCATATCCTTTTTGGAAGTAGATATTTTTATCCATGAAATATAAGATCTCACCTGTAATCCTAGCACTTTGAGAAGCCAAGGTGGGTGAATCACCTGAGGTCAGGAGTTTGAGACCAGACTGGCCAACATGGTGAAACCTCATCTCTACTAAAAATACAAAAAATTAGCTGGGAGTGGTGGTGGGCGCCTGTAGTCTCGGCTACTCAGGAGGCTTATGCAGGAGAATTGCTTGAACCTGGGAAGCGGAGGTTGCAGTGAGCCGAGATCGCACCACTGCACTCCAGTCTGGGTGGCAAGAGCAAAACTCCATTAAAAAATAATTTTATATATATATATTTATATGTATACACACACACACACACACACTTAAAGCTTCTGTTAAAAACCTTGCAACTTTTCCATGCAGCTATTTTTTTTAACAATTTTCATTGAATAGAGAATATATACCCTTGTTTTGTACTTTCAACTATTCTGCTTATTAGAATACTTATTAGGTATACCACCCTATCATTTGATGGGTATATACTCAGAATTGGTCATTCTTGAAATATCGGGAATACAGCCCTCAAAAGTTTTGGAAAAATCCCAATAAAAGAGCCACAAATCAGAAAGGATCCCAGGAGGAAATAGAGGGCATATTTACATTATGATAATTTGAGGAGGGTTTTATATAGAAATATTACAGATGTTTGGAAAATGTTTATAGGAATCACAAAGGGGAACACTATTATCACCCCTAGGCTCAAGGGGAAAGGTGAGAAAATGGTTACCAGAACCCAGGAGGAAAGAGACGTATAGTTTATCCCACCTTGAAAGGAACTATGATGTTAGGATGGAGGACAGTGCCAGTCTGAGGTGATCCCACAGCAAAGGAGTCAGGGGAAGAAATATCCCATATTTACTCTTGACGCTCTCTGTGATCCATTGTCAGGGCTTCTTCTGGGCTACATTGCACTGCCTGATACGATAGCCTGGTCACAGGTGGCTACTGAAATGTGGTTTTAGGTGTAAAATACATCCCAAATGTTGAAAACTTAGTATGAAAAAAGAATGTAAAATATCACCTTAATAATTTTATGTTAAATAAAAATGGCATCAATAGTATGGACATATATATTTGATACACATTATTATTAAACATTAACACATATTAAATATGTATATATCAATATATAATGTAATAATATCTGACATGTTATTATTTTTACTTGCTTTTTAATTTTAAAACATAGCTATTAGAAAATTTAAAGTTTTAGAAAATTATTAAAATTAAAAAACATATTTATATATATATCATACCATATCACATAATATCATACCAGATCACACAATTTCTCTTGGACAGGACTAGGCTAAATCTACTAGAAAGTAGAGGATGTGGGAGTCTGTTGATATAGTTAATTACAGGCCAGCTTCTGGAGCACAGAAAAGGTTGGAGAAGGAGGGTGAGTGACCCAGGAGAGAACAACAGAGATGTTAATAAAGAACATTAAACCTAGAAAGAGTTACCCTAAGTAAGTGGACATTTTTCTTGGTGATTTCTATTGTTGGTCTGTGAAATAATTTGTTAGGAATCTTGTCAGGACATTCCATATTACATGAAGACTCATATACATTTTTTCTTTTTAAACAGCATTGAGGGTGGAATATATAATCAGCTGAGTCCTTTCCAGTTGTAACTTTTAACTTTTATGTGTGTTACATTTTGCTAAGCTCTGAGTATAAATTGAAATTCATATTATGGAAGTATATGTAGGTCTTTAAAGGACAACTATAGCAGGTCTGACAAGTGGAAGACATTTAAAAAAACGAATTTATTTTATGAGATAGAGTCTCAACATGTTGCCCAGATTGGTCTTGAACTCCTGGACTCAGGCAGTCCTTCCACCTCAGCCTCCCCAAGTGCTGGGATTACAGGTGTGAGCCACTGCACCTGGCCTAGAAGACATATTTAAAAAAATTTTTTGGGGGGGATGGTGTCTCTGAGATTTGATTAACCTTTTTGTGAAAAATATTTGTTTAAATGTAGGCATTTATCTTTTTTTAAGTAAATATTGATTGGGTAGCTTTTATATTCCCTCACTGAGCTTATTGTTTAATATAATATTAGGAGCTATTTAGCAAGCAAGCAAATAAATAATACTAATTTTATGTTTTATATATAATACATAAATTGTTATATACATTTTTGAAGAATGAACAACAAACTAATGTATAATAATGACTGGAGTGTGATTATGGGGTTTTATTTTAGATTAGGATGATAAATTAGTTTTCTGTTGCTATGTAACAAATTATCATGAACTCAGCCATTTAAAAAACATTCATTTATTTTATATTGTTCTGTAGATCAGAAGTCTGGCATGGTATAGCTGGGTTCTCTGCTCAGGGTCTCACAAGGCTGAAATAAAAATTTTGCTTCCAAGCTCATTGCTGTTACTGGCTGAGTGCAGTTCCTTGTAGTTGTAGGACTGAGATCCTTGTTCCTTGCTGGCTATTAGCCAATGGCTACTCTGGGCTCCTGTAACCTGCCACATTCCTTGAATTCCTCCATCTTTGTCAGCAATGGCATGTGATAACCTTCACAAACTTCACATCTCTGACTTCTTCAAACAGTCAGATAAAATCAAGTCTTTTTTTCTTTTTTCTTTTTCTTTTTTTTTTTTTTTTGAGTGGAGTTTTGCTCTTGTTGCCCAGGCTGGAGTGCAATGACACGATCTCGGCTCATTGCAACTCCACCTCCCCGAATCAAGTGATTCTCCTGCCTCAGCCTCTCAGGTAGCTGGGATTATAGGAGCTGCTACCACACTCAGCTAATTTTTTATATTTTCATCAGAGACGGGGTTTCACCATGTTGGTTAGGCTGGTCTCGAACTCCAGGCCTCAGAACTCCCACCACCTTGGCCTCCCAAAGTGCTAGGATTACAGGCATGAGCTACTGTGCCTGGCCAAAATCAATTATTTTAAAGTATAAGCCCCATTTTTATTTTTACTTATTTTAAATAAATAAATAAAAATTGTATGTATTTATGGTGTACAATATATTTTGATATATGTATGCATTGTGAAATGACAAAATGAAGCTACTTAACATATCTACTACCTCACATATTTTTTGTTTGGGGTGAGGACATTGAAATCAACTGTTTTAGCAATTTCCAAGTGTATGTTACATTTTTATTAATTATCATTGGAATGCTATACATTAAATTACCTAAACTTGTTATCTCTTCTCTTTTTTTTTTTAAGATGGAGTCTCACTCTGTTGCCCAGTCTGGAGTGCTGTGGCATGATTTGGCTCACTACAATCTCCATCTCCTGGGTTTAAGCAATTATTCTGCCTCAGCCGAGTAGCTGGGATTACAGGTGTCCTCTACCCTGCCAGGCTAATTTTTGTATTTTTAGTAGAGACGGGCTTTCAGCCTGTTGGCCAGGCTGGTCTCAACTCCTGACTTCAAGTAATCCACCCTCCTCTGCCTCCCAAAGTGCAGGGATTATAGGTGTGAGCCACCATGCCCAGCCTCTCTTGTCTCTTTGGTATAGCCATTGTAACAGCTATGAGGTCATATCTCACTATGGTTGAGAAAATTTATTTTAAAGGGCTCATATGACTTGGCCAGTTCCACCCAGTTAATGTCTTTATTTAAAGGTCAATAGATTTGGGACCTTGATTTTATCTCCATATTTCCTTTACAGAAATAGCTACATTAGTGTTTGACTGAATAACTGAGAGATGTGTGTATATCAAGGCCAGGAACCTGGAGGGTTCATCATAGAATTCTTCTTGCCAAGGATGGTTAAGAAAGCAAAAGGCTTTCTGAGGCATTTCCGTTTCAACAAAAGCCTGAATGACGAGAAATTACCAGACATATAAAGATCTGGGGAGTGGGGCTGAGGGAAAGAATTATTGCTAGAGATGTACATTTCAAATGGTGAATTCCTAAAAAATGTATAATGGAATATCAATTCAAAACTCCAAAAACTTCTGGAAGTATACAGACCATTACGTATCAGAATTTAATAACTGTATACCTACGCTTGCTGTACAAATGCTGAAATTTAAACATTGAAGTTTAGCAAATAGTAGTATACAAAGAACAACTCCTAAAGGATCTTATACCTTCTATACTTCCCAAACTTTCTACTATCTTCCTCTTTTTCTGGGCACCAGCCTCTTGTTTATATTCTTCATGTATCTTTTCTTCCATCTTCCTCTTCCTTTAATGTCACATGGTCTTAATCACTATAGTATACTCATATTTATGTCCTTGCACAATCTTTCCTGTGATCTCACGTATCTAGAAGAATCCTTTTAGATATCTATCTTTAGAGTCAGCACTCTACCATTAATCAAAGGCCTGCTCTAGGCAAAACTAGGAAAAATGTTCTTTCACCATCCTTTGATCTTTCCTTTAAATCCTTGTTGACTTCTTTCTACACCTTTGCTCTACCAGGCAGCCAAAGATCTCAGGCCTCCTCCTCCTTTTCCAGCTAGATCCTACTGGACACCTTTTACATATATTAAAGTTTAAACAATACACGAGTAGTTTCATGTATGCAGGGGGTGTCCGTATTTTGACACTGGACAATTGATTAATTCATAGGACTGAGGTTTTAATTATGAAATCTTCAGAATAATCAGGCTAGCTGCCAACCATGCTCAATGTCCCTATGAACTGTCCTGCTCAGGAAAGCAGCACCAGGCTCTTTGTGTATTTCTTGTGCAGAGTCAGACACTAATTTGACTAGAGTCGGTACCTGGTCAACTGAGATTCACCCATAAAAATGCTGATGAGGCCGGGTGCTGTGGCTCATGCCTGTAATCCCAGCACTTTGGGAGGCCGAGGTGGGCAGATCACGACGTCAGGAGATCAAGACCATCCTGGCGAATACGGTGAAACCCCGTCTCTACTAAAAATACAAACAAATTAGCCGGGCGTGGTGGCGGGCGCCCGTAGTCCCAGCTTCTCGGGAGGCTGAGGCAGGAGAATGGCGTGAACCCGGGAGGCGGAGCTTGCAGTGAGCGGAGATCGCGCCACTGTACTCCAGCCTGGGCGACAGAGCCAGACTCCATCTCAAAAAAAAAAAAAAAAAAAAAAAAAAGACTGATGAAATGGATTGGTACAAAACATTCTACCCAAGAAAAAGCGAGACAATGAGCAAAGCCAACCGGCCTATTTCCTTCCGGAATTTTAACTGGATATTGCTGAGAGAAATTCCTAGTAAGTGTGTAAGAGCAGGATGAGAAAGCTAGTCAGGAAAAACAGCGATACTACAGGAGAGAGACCATGTGGGTAACAAAAGAGAAGGTAACTGAATTCCAGGTGTTTTGATTCTCTATTGCTGCATAACAAATTAACCCAAAACTTAGTGCTTTAAACAATCATTTTATTTGCTTATAATTCTGTGAATCAGGAATTTAGGCAAAGTGTAGTTGGGTAGTCCTGCTCCTCTTGGCACTGGTTGGTGTCATTCACTCAGTTGTGCTTACCAGGGGGTGGAGCTGAAATGGAAGTTCCAAGAAAGTTTTACTCACAGGTATGGCCCTTCTGTACTCCTTCACACACTCTTTCTCTCCATGAAGTTAGCTCAGGCTTCCTCCCTGCAGGGTGGACTCAGGGTAGTTGTTATTTCTTGCATGGCTGCTCACTTCCAATAGAGAGCATTCCAAGAGGGAGAAAGCATAGTCTATAGATCTCTGAAGGCCTACTCTTAGAAGTTCCATAATCACTTTTGCCACAATCTATTTGTCAAAGTCTGTGACAGGGCCAGTCTAGATTCAAGGGGAGTGGAAATAGATTTCACCTCCTGATGAGAGGTGTGGCAAGACTTTGATGACATCTTTTAAGTTACTACATCAGGATTATCTTGGAGCCATATGGCTTAGTAGTTCTTTGTCTTTGTACTATGCAAACAGAAGGTCCCAGCAGATAGTATCTTTTGGAAGAGAAGATAAGATTAGAGGATTTTTCAGTGCCCCTTAAATCAAAATCTGCTGATGACTATGTTCATTAGCAATGGATTTCTTAAATCATATCAAACAATATTCCTCTACTCAGGCCGGGCGCGGTGGCTCAAGCCTGTAATCCCAGCACTTTGGGAGGCCGAGACGGGCGGATCACAAGGTCAGGAGATCGAGACCATCCTGGCTAACATGGTGAAACCCTGTCTCTACTAAAAAATACAAAAAACTAGCCGGGCAAGGTGGCGGGCGCCTGTAGTCCCAGCTACTTGGGAGGCTGAGGCAGGAGAATGGCGTGAACCTGGGAGGCAGAGCTTGCAGTGAGCTGAGATCCGGCCACTGCACTCCAGCCTGGGCGACAGAGCCAGACTCTGTCTCAAAAAAAAAAAAAAAAAAAAAACAATATTCCTCTACTCTCGGGATATAAATAAAGACTTAAACTTTCTTTAAAGCTCTGCTATTTTCTATGAAAATTATTTTTCTATGGAATCTTCATTAAAATACCTTATTAAGTTAGTAGAACAAATATATAAAATTAAAAAGTAAAAAAGAGATTTTTATGAAAGATTTCTTTAAAAATTTGTAAAGAGAAAAAAAAAGACATCTGTCTTGCCTCCCCAGTGATAGTACAAAGTACAACAGAACGGAGTATGTGTTGAAAAGGGGATATTACAAGGGTTATTCATTTTATTTTGCCCAATTAATCAGGTGATATACATATAATATATATGAGTAAATGTCTTTCTGATTTATCTGAAATGAAGGGAGCTTTCCAGAATAAATGCTGTTTTCACATTTAATGGGCTAAAAGTATATCCGGAATGCCTATAGCATATGTCTCAGGTGTGTGGCAGAGTAGTGTAGGGTGAGGGCTAGGTAAAAATGAGGACAAGAGGCACACACAGTGGCCAAACTGGTATGACCTAGGGTGAAAGGGATGCTTTTGTTAATTTGTGGGAAATAAGACCCAAAGCACTTGAAGACAAGAGGAAAGTCACATTACAAGTAGAAGTTTTCTATCTTGCCTTTTTTCTTTTACAAATAACTCCAACAGAGGTTGAGAAACTTTCCCAAAGTCACAATAATTACTTGGGTGTCAGCATTTGACTGTATGTACCTGCCACATCACACATGCAAGTAATATTTTGTACCTTCCAAACATCCTTTCTGGTTCCATTGCCATGTTTTAAGATCTACTTCCCTTGTGTTTCTCTCTTTAAAGAGGGCTTTGATCTTAACTTTAGGACTATTTCACCTGTTTTATTTATTATTTATTTATTTATTTATTTTTGAGATGGAGTTTTGCTCTTGTTGCCCAGGCTGGAGTGCAATGGCACGATCTTGGCTCACTGCAACATCTGTCTCCCAGGTTCAAGCAATTCTCCTGTCTCAGCCTCCCGAGTGGCTGGGAGTACAGGCGCCCACCACCACGCCCAGCTAATTTTTTATATTTAGTAGAGATAGGGTTTCACCATGTTGGTCAGACTGGTCTCAGACTCCTGACGTCAAGTGATCCACCCACCTCGGCTTCCCAAAGTGCTGGGATTACAGGCGTGAACCACCATGCCTGGCCTTATTTTACCTCCTTTAAAAGAGATTTTATCAAACTTTAATGTGCGGATTCTGATTCAGCAGGTCTGACTAATTAGGTTTGAGATTTCACAGATCTCACAAGCTCCCAGGTGATGTTGGTACTCGTTTGTGGACTACACTGTGGAATAGTAAGGAATTAGGTTTTTGGGGTTTCAAAACTTGACCCTAAAATATTTGTGTAAATCATCAGGAAATTAATATTAGGTATAAATGCCAAATGAATTCTACTTTCTCAGGCTAACCAAAGATTTATTGAAGGAATATTTATTAAGACTTTACAATATGCTAGTCATTGTTCTATTAAAAGAAAAGATGAACTTTTTAACTCTCATTTCTATTGTTATGTGCCAATTACAAAATTTTTTTTTAAAAGACAGCCTTGCTGTGTCGCCCAGGCTGGAGTGCAGTGGCATGATCTCGGCTTAATGCAACCTCTGCTTCCCAGGTTCAAGCAATTCTCTTGTCTCAGCCTCCTGAGTAGCTCTGCAATTACAGGTATGCACTACCACACCTGTTTAATTTTTGTGTTATTTTGGTAGAGACGAGGTTTCACAATGTTGGCCAGGCTGGTCTCGAACTCCTGACTTCAAGTGATCCACCCGCCTCTGCCTCCCAAAGTGCTGGGATTATAGGTGTGAGCCACCACACCTGGCCTAGTGCCAAATTTTTTCTTACTTAGACATCACTTTCTATATGCTCAAGCAGAGTTGCTTTCTGATGTACTTTGGATATAGGTTATATATACTGAAAGACCTTTTACAGTAATAGCCTCCTTTATTCTATCAGCATACTGTTCAAATTCCTGGAACTTGGAAATACTTTTGGAGATTACTTTCAATTAAATGTTTCAATAAAATATTTGACCAATTAAAAAGTGGAAAAACATATTTACTTTTAATCCCTGGGAAAAACCAGCCTGTATTGTATGGTGCTTGAACTTGTTAAATGTGCACAGCATGCTTTGTACAACCCTTGAGCTAGGATCACTGATTTGCTTTCATAGCTGCCCCATGTGGCCTTTTGTGACATAACCTAGGTCAGGCTGACCTGCCAAATAACTAACATTGATAAGTGCCGACCAGAAATGTGAGCTGAATTATTCGGTACTGTCTTCCCTCATTGCAAGGGCAACAACCTCAGCATTTATTAATCCAATGTAATGCTCCCTTTGTAATTAACCTGGGAGCTACATCAAACATCTAATTGTACCTCTGACAGCAAGAGGGTAAGTTTTGTTGAGCCTTGAACCTCTCTCAGCACATCTCTAGGAAGTGCAGTTTTGTAGCTATCAGTTGGTGGCTGCGAGAGAAAAAAAAAATAGCCGTCATGCTATTGCAACAGTGATTACCCCAGCCTCTTCTTTCATTTAATGAAGTGTTGAAAATTCAAGACCCAAGTTATTGGTAGAACTAATGAGAGCCAAACTACTATTAATACTTGCTGGAATGACTCTTTTAGGATTTAAAGCTTATTCACAATCATGCTTTAATAGGACCCGATTTTGTATGCATTTCCTTGTTTGCTATATTTGTTCATGCATATCTTTTTGCCATGTGAAGTATTAGCTACTTGAGAGCAAAGATGGTGCCACTTATTTCTATACTGTGCCAGTATTCAGCCTTGTTCATTATAAATATTCAGGACTGCTTGGCAAATAAAAACAGAATGCAATCTGTGTACTTATCTTCTTTCTTAGCACCAAATTCTTTCTGCTTAGTACTAAGAAGTTTTCCTGGTTCATTCTCACCTTCCTGATTATGGTTGGATTAGAAAATTAGAATAATTCCTGTAAGAAGTTTAGATTAATTCCCATGATTCCCTGACTGATTTCTCTAGAAAAACCAAAAAGTGTAGATTACCTAAAATATCTGAAAATCTTTTGGGGCAGACTAGATAGACCTTGAATAATGGGAATATAGCAAGAGGCATTATGGAGGTGAACTCTTTTCAGCAGGGGCTTCAAGAAAACCAAAATTTACTCTTCAGCTTCCCTTCAATCATATATGTTCCATGAAATTCAAAAAGTAATATATCTGAACATAAATTTACATAATTTTCCTGAAAAAATATCCCCACAACACTATATTACATTGCTTAATATGATGTATGATGATAGAACTATGGCACTGAAGATGTCCTGAAAAATATTAGCCATTGACTATTCTGGCTATAAGTCTAAATTCTGGCTATGAGACTATTCTGGAAATGAGTCTAAATATAGACCCAAGCCCCACAATATTAAAAGGTGTGCTTTAGTTTGATCACCCTTAGACCTAACTGCTCATTGTGTAAAAGCAGTGGGTTAAAGAGAACCAGTAATCCCTGATGATCATCTAACATACTGTAGATGATAACAACCTAACATACTGCCAGGTACTGTATTAAGAACTTCATATGCATCAACTCATTTAATCTTCATGATATCCCTATAAAGTAGGTGTAATTTTTCTACCCACGTTACAGATGAGAAAATGGAAGTATAGAGAGATATTAAGAAATTTGTCCAAGGATATTCAACTAGAAGGCATGTAAGGGATTTTTACCCCGATTTACCTAGCTCTAGAGTCTTTGTTCTAACCTCTAGTACACTATGTGGCTCTTCTAAACCAAGCTTGCTTTAAATGACAGATGGAAATAGAAGTGTTGCCAGTTCCAAAACCACACTGTATAGGTGCAAACCTAAAATAAATACTTCATCAAATTGGTATAAACAGCTTTTCTAATCATGTAGATATTATTTCCATTTCTTGAAAAGATGCTTTATTACAGCAGAATAGGCTGAGGAGTTAGTTATACGGATTAAATATAATTTCATATGGATAGTCTGCAGCAAAAGTGAAGAGGAAATTCATATTTTGTCGACACTCCAAAAGTGTATTCAGTTTGGTAGACTTTGCTGCACTCCATGCCCTGTCGTAAATAGAAAGCAATTAACTAAACTCTACTCTTGTAACAATAGCAATGGGGACTTTAAAAGGAGAAACCGGCTGGGTGCAGTGGCTCACACCTGTAATCCCAGCACTTTGGGAGGCCGAGGTGGACGAATGATGAGGTCAGGAGTTCGAGACCAGCCTGGCCAACATGGTGAAACCCCTTCTCTACTAAAAATACAAAAAATTAGCTAGGCGTAGTGGTGGGCATCTGAAATCTGAGCTACTCGGGAGACGGAGGCAGGAGAATCGCTTGAATCCCGGAGATGGAGGTTGCAGTGAGCTGAGATCATGCCACTGCACTCCAGCCTAGGCAACAGAGTGAAATTGTCTTAGGAAAAAAAAAAAAAAAAAAGAAAAAAGAGGATAAACCTCTTACATGCTTACACGACTTTACATAGATGAATCATCAAACAAATGCAATTTTTAATTCCACTCAGCGCTGTTAGCATTTTTCTTCCTGCTCAGTCTTAAGGCTTGAAAGATATTATACATGCTTAATGTTGATGTGCATTACATAAACATTTCCTTATTGCTGAACATCTTTCTTCCTTTCTCTCTTTTAACTGTAAATATTCTGAAATGACCATCTATGCACAGCTTGCCTGCCCTCCTTCTCTCCCCCATCCCCCTTTCTTCATTCCTCTTACCTCCCTTCCCCTTTCTCTTACTCTTCTCTTTTTTTCGGTAAGATAAAAAGTGACCAAAAGATAAGAATATTTTTGTGACCCTTGAAACCTGTTGTCAAATTATTTACCTGGAATATTGTACCAATTTATGCTGAAATCACCAATGTATGGGAGCATCATCCCTTTTCATATTTGCCAGAGTTGTTCATTATAATTTTAAACTTAATGTAATGATAGAATGCTTCCTCATTAAGAAAAATCCTCCTCTTTTAGGGAGGGTTCCTTTGAAAGGTTTTCAGTTTTTAGATTGTTAGGGAAGTAAATCTTTTGAATGATTAAAACACATTCAGTTACCTATACTTCTCTTTTTAGAGATGGACTACCAAAACCAGTCTGTTCTCCACCATATATGCCTAACACCCATAAGACACTTTGCTATATCTGTCAAATTATCCCTCCTTGCTTGTCCACTCAAGATATTACACAACTATCTTAGTTGAAACAAAAGAAGTTCTCTTGCGTTAGCTTATTTTTTTTATTTAATTAAAAAAACTTTTTAACCACAAGCTTAATTTGCATTTAGAGGTTCCCATTTCTTCCTCTCAATGTTACCCAATAGATACCACAAAGTAACTGCTTCTGTCCAGACTGGCAGTAGAGAACTGTTGTGGTTCTAATGATAAGAAGAGCACTAACCTCCAAAGAATTCAGGGTTCTTATTTGCAAAACTAATCAATAATTTGGTTTTACACACTCTCTCTTTGATGAAGTTCTAGTGGAGAAGGATGAAGGACAAGGGTTGAGCAACGTAGCTTATGCTACATATTTTTTTTTAACAGTTTCACAATTTATTTATTGAAAGATTATGTGTTATTTTTAATTTTGAGAAACTTCTTATTTTGAAAACTTCAATCCTACAGGCAGATTACAAGAATAGGACAATGAACATTGTAGATTCTCCCTCTACATTCATGAATTGTCAACATTTTGCCATATTTATTTTGTCTCCTTTTCCTTATACTACATTATTCCCCCTGAAAAAGCTGAGAGTAAGTTGTAGACATCTTACCCCTAAATAACACAGCATATATCTCCATCTCCTGATAATAAGACATGTATATAACCTACATACTATATATATGTATGTATACATATAACCACAATACCATTGCCACTCAGACTATTTATCATTAAAATAATACTATTATTTAATATACAATCCATCCATACCCAAATTTCCCCAATTGTCCCAATGTCTTTTTTTTTTTTTTTTTTTACAATGTAGGATTCTATCAAGGGTTATGTATTATCTTTAGTCTCCTTTAGTCAGAACAGTTCCTAACTTTTTTGTTTTCATGATATTTGTGAACATTCTAGGCTCTTCTTTATGACAACCCACCTCCACCCCCACCTTATTTTTTGGAATATGGAAGTTGTCTTTCTGACTGTCAGATCAATGTGTTTTTGACTCTATGACTCCATGTATGTCATTCTTTTATGTCTTTTTCCTCTCATATCTCTGTGCTATTTCCTTGTTTTTCTCTTTCATCAGTTTTTTAGGACAAATTTTTGTTTTATATTTATTTTTTTCATTTTCTTTTCTTACTCAACTTTTCCCCTTCCCTGTAGGCTCTCATCTGTTTCCTTGAGATAATACTATTTTTAAAAATTGTAATTTGCTTGGTGTTATTTGTCTTTTTTCTAACTTTCTAGCACTTCCCCTCAAGATGATGTGCTCCCTGTAAAGACAACTCTGTTTTTACAAGTATTTTCCAAACTGTAAGTTAAATTCTCCTTTAAGAATTACACTTGTTCTCTCTCTCATTTCCTCAGCTTCCTTTCCTTTAGGCAGGTCTTAACTGAAATTCTCATTTTCCAAGTTGCCCTAAATCAGAACTTTACTTTTACTAAAATGTGTTCATTTAGATAAAGTATATTATGCTAACTTTGACTCTATGGTGGAAAAATGCATTTTGTCACATTCCTGGTTCAACATTCATAAGATTTTGTCTATTTTAGTTGACACAAACCTTGGATTTGAGGTTTAAAAGAAAAAAAAAAGAGCTTAACATACCTAAGCAAATATGCATATTGAAAATGGCTATTGTAAAATGTCATTCCAATTATATCAGGATAATAATACCAAATACAGTCTTATTTGAAAGAATGTTAAAGCTGAAGGAGCTTTAGAGATAGTTAATTTACTTCCATTAGTTTTCATATGAGGAAACTGAGAGCCCAAATTACTTAAGGTCACAATTGGTGGGGAAAATTCAAGGGATCCCATATCCTGATTTTCAGTTCAGCATATATTATTTGCTCTCACTGTGTTTCAATTTAATATTTTCCTGGAAATAATATTCAGAGATATAAGAGAACTCCTTGGAAAGCACTTGGAAATATGTGACAACGAAGAATTAAGAACACCTCATTAGCTATAGCATCTGGTTTAAAAAGATAGTCTTGCTTTGATGACTATTGCTGCAGACCTAACATACATTGAATTATTGCTTTGTATCTGACATTGTTCTAAGCATTTTACATGCATTCATTAATTTAATCTTCACGATATCCCTAAAAGTTGATATATTATCATTCCCTTTTACAAATGCAAAACTGGAGGCACAAAGAGTTTAAGTAACTTTTCTAAGGTCATTTAGTAACAGGAGGAATCAGAATGCACACGGCTGTGCACCTAGCCACTGTGATATACTGCCTCTCTTGATTTTAAGAGCTGCAAACACAAAGGCCATTCTTTTTCTTTCACAAATATGGAAACTGAGGCACAAATGGATTTGAATGTTTTATTTATTGTTACCCAGTCAATAAATGCAAATAGATATCCCAAACTTTGCCTCATATTGAAAATTTCCCCAGATCACAAAGGTGTCATATCCCCCATTCTAACAGGATTGCCACATCTGGTGAGACTTCCCCAGAAATTTTATTCACAGTTACATTGGTTGATCACATTGTTTCTTCTTGCCGGTGTAAATTGGCAAGATGGTTGTCCGTAGTTTATATTGTCTATTATTATGAAATCATTTTTCTCTATACGAAACTAAGTTATAGTATCTGCTAGGAGCTAGATATTTTGAACCAACTAACATCCTTCTTTTAAAAATGGAAAAGGCTAAACGTGGTTCCTCATGCCCATAATCCCAGCAGTTTGGGAGGCTGAGGTGGGAGGATTGCTTGAGCCCAGGAGTTTGAGACCAGCCCGGGCAACATAATGAGACCATATCTCTTAGAAAAAAAAAATACAAAAAAAAAAAAAAAAAAAAAAAAAAAAAATAGCAATAAATTAAACTCTGCATGCCTCATTTATGGCGAATTTGGTCATCATTTTCATTAAAGCACTAACAATGTCTATATGGCTATTGCTACAAAGGATTTTTTTTTCAAAAGGTCAATAAGGCTAGATATAACTTTACTATAGCCATAACTAAGTAGATAATAGAAAATTGAAATTTTGGCCAGGTGTATGACATATGATCTGAATGATCAGTCAGGGTTGACCTAACAAAGGAATAAATTTTCAGCTGATGATCTAAGTCCTGACTGTTTTGGAAACCTCTAGAAGGAAGAATTGTAATATAATATACTTGGTGAATAATGTATAACACCATAGTGAGTGACCCTCTATTGAATTTATGGCAAGTGGGAAATGATACTTAAAAAATTGGAAGATTTGGGCTAACTTTCACAAAGTTGTCCCCCTATTTGTGTCTTTCTCAGCTTTGTGTAGGCTAAAAGATGAAGATTACCTCAAGATGCAAAGAGGCATAGAGGGCCTCCTGAGACCGGCAAGGTACGGAGGACTTAAGGTACGCCTTGAATTAAGTTTGACACTACACACAATTTTTTTTTTTCTGACAATATGGAAAATGAAATGGTCACTAACATCTTGGGGTGACTACTTGTACAAAAATGACTGGCATCTCCAATAAAATTTCCCCTACTCTTTTGGGAAGCAGCCTACACAGCAGGTAATTACAGTTTGACTGGAATGTAAGTCAGCCAAAGCCTTATCTCAATAACATGTCCTGCTTGCAAAATGAAGTGTAAGCGTGCAACTCAGGAAGAGTGCATGGCTGAGCAAGTGTTCTGGGGGAAAGACCTGGACAGAGAAAGAAAGATGAGAATGATAGGAAAGAGAAATGCTAAACATTCCTTTTGGGTCTTCTAGACGCTGCATAAAATTCCAAAATCTTATATCCCATGTTCATTATACGACAAATTATGTGGGGAATCTTATGTATGAATCTAAACATGTAAGGCAATGCCACATTTTTGCTGAGAGGATTTATTGTTGAAGAGCATAAAAATGTGACTTTGTTTTCTGAGGCAGAGGTCTGTGATATACCTAACACAAGTATTAAGCAGTTCACTGCATTCAAATAAGTGGTTTCAAGTTGTCAGGAACTTTCTTTTTTTGTATTTACAATTTTTTTTTTATTATTATACTTTAAGTTCTAGGGTACATGTGCATAACATGCAGGTTTGTTACATATGTATACATGTGCCATGTTGGTGTGCTGCACCCATCAACTCGTCAGCACCCATCAATTCATCATTTATATCAGGTATAACTCCCCAATGCAATCCCTCCCCCCTCCCTCAAGTTGTCAGGAACTTTCAAGGGAAAGGTGATAAAAGAGACAGCAGTAAAAACCTTTGTAAGGAAAAGGTAAGCTAAGGCTAATTATTATTAATTATTATCATTTGAGACAGGGTCACACTGTTGTCCAGGTTGGAGTACAGTGTTGCAAACCTATTTCACTGTAGCCTCGACCTCCTCAGCCTCTCAAGTAGCTGAGACCACGGGTGTGTGTCACCATGCCTGGTTAATTTCTTAAAACTTTTGGGAGAGACAGGCAACATTTTTGTTGCCCAGGCTGGTCTTGAACTCCTGGGCTCAAGCAATCCTCCTGCCCTGGCCTCCCAAAATGTTGGAATTATAGGCATGAGCCACTGCACCCAGCTGTTTTTTACACTGAAAGGATGATCTGTGTTAAATTATCAGTGGGGTCCTTGGGCCACAGAGAAAAGTGCTAATGGATAAAAGATCTGTATTTTAGTTTTACAAAGGAAAATAAGCATTGAAAAAAGGAAACCCTGAATGTGCAGCAATTTTATTTAAAATTGCATTACATTAATTTTTTAAAAAATAAAATAGAAAAAATTTAGGTTCAATTTGTCATATTGGGATTTGGATAGCATGTATACTTTGCTGTACATCCATTCATTAATCTGTTTATCTGTCTATCTATCTATGTATCTATCTATGTATCTATCTATCTATCTATCTATCTATCTATCTATCTATCTATCTATGTCTGCTGCCATAGGAATCATATTCCTGGGCTACTGTGAGAGCTGCTCTTTTTTTCTGGTCCCTACCCTCAGAGGTCACAGTGGCTTAGAACCCAAAGAACTTGGGACTTAGTACTCAGCATTAGGGAAGTCCAGATTTTCAACTGCATATGGTTTAAGTAGAATTTCTAGGACTTACCTGGGAACCTAAACTATGGATTTAGTGGGAAAAAAGCTTTCTCATTCCAATTGACTGACATACAAAGGCATTTTGGAACACAGTCTGTTTTTAATCTAATTGTCTCTAAAACTTTCTCTGTATTTATGAAATATATGTAATATATTGTTCTCTATCAAGTATGTACATTTTTGGGGACTGCAGATGCTGTGTCCATTTAGGGCCCATGGGAGATAGTTTATTTAAAAGTACAAAGCTTGTTCTCCTCACTCTTGGCTGAATTCTAAGGAATTATATCTCAATCCTGGGAACTTTTTCTGGATCAAGTGAGACTTTTTTATATTTATGACTTTTCCAAAAGCAGATATTTCAACTAATTATAATTTAATGAAGAATTATACTACTTTTATTTTTAAAATTCCCAGAGAAAGTTCCCAAAACTCTCTTAGTCATTCAGGTCTCCCCAGATACTCCTTGATCTGTTACTGCTGCACAATCATACTGGAGCCAGCACGAATTTCCCCATTGTGCATCCAGAAATCAATACCCTGCTGGCACACTGATGGTGAGGTGGCATAGGATTTATTCCCTGGCATTGGTAGCTTCAGTCAATTTCCTTGTGCTCTTCATCTTTTTTTTAGATTTTGCAAATTTATGTCCTTGTTCCTTCCTCTCTCTTATTCATTATCTAGTTAGAACAGATTCTATAGTCATTATTAAGATAACCAGCAAATAAAGAGGAAGAGGTAGAGTCAGCCTCTTAGGAGGAGTCAGATAGCCTCAAAAGTCCACATTCAGTGTCAACCATTGTTACTTTGTTTGGCATCAAAAGTGGGAACAAGGATTAAGAAACACAGATTACATCTATCATCCCATAGAATAGCAGACTAAGACAGAAAATAAGTCCTTGTTCCTCATATTTTCTAAGAAGCTTTTGCCAAAGTTCTGAAATAGGAAACTAGAACCATTTCTCTGGTTACATAAGCTCTTCTACCAGGGCAAATGAAGGATAGATGTGCCATTTTGGGTATTTACGAAAGAAATTTTAGCTCACGCTGGCAACATGCTTTCTGGGCAACTATGTATGGATGGCTGTTGTCATAAGCACCATCTTTCTGGACTACTGCAAAAGCTGCTGTTCCTCTGGTTTTCCATCTTCAGAGTTTCCAGTAAGTCAAGACTGAAAGATAACAGGGACTTGTAACTCAATGCTTGGTTTGTATATTTTTAGCTACATCATGAGTTGATTAGACTCTCTGCAATTCACAGAACCTAACCATAGAGTTGTGAAGGTATAAATTCCAAACTCCAAATAACTGTATCCACAGATTTGGCCACAGGAATTGGGGCTGGTTTGGTGGACCCAAGACAAATGATGGTTCTTATAATTGCTAATGCTTCTGATTCAAAGAGGTTGGGAACAGATAATTTGTTTTTGTGCTTGGAGCTTGGATTATGATGCAAGACTAGAAGAAACAAGAGGAATAGAAAGATCAAAGTAGAAGCTGGGGTGGGAGGAAACAAGCAAAAACACAAGCAGGGCTATTTATGAAGATAGATGGCAAGTAAGATGGAATGAGGTCACTATAATGTAACTTTAGAACATTTTCATAACCCCAAAAAGAAATTTGACACCTATTACCAGTCATTCACCCTTCCTCACACTTCTCTCTTCACTGCCCAACTCAGTTGTTAGTAACCACGAATCAACTCTCTGTCTCTATAGATTTGACTATTATGGACATCTCATATAAATGGAATCATGCTATATATATATATATATATATATATATATATATATATATATATTTTGCTACTGACATCTTTCACTTCACAAAATGCTTTCAAGCTTTATTCAAGCTGTAATATGTATTGGAATTTCATTCCTTTTTGTGTTCCTTCTTTTCTTTTTATCATTGGCTTGCTTTTAATTACCTTTAGCATTTAAGCTCTTACAAATTTAACCAGCTAGGTTAGGATAGGTGGAGCTATTTCCCAACACTTCTCATGTAAACCAAATTTTAGGTTTTCCTTTGTAGTAAAACAGGCTCTTCAGTGTTTACAAGATTATTCCTGAGTTGTGAAAATTCTCTCTGTGTTTTACCCCCTATATTCCTCTATTCAATCTCAGGCTGCTACAATCAGACAGACAGAAAGTGTGAAGAGACTTTTTTCCTGTATCTGTAGTGGAAGGCTTAACAGCAGACAGTAACCACTTTCACCTTTTAACTTTCAGATAATGTTCTATTGTATGGATATACCATATATTAGTTATCGATTCATTAGTTGATGGACATTTTGGTTGCTTCCAGTTTTTGGCTAATACAAGTAATGCTGCTATAAACATTTATGTACCAATTTTTATGTGGACATGTTTTCACTTCTCATGGATACATACCAAGGAATGGGATGGCTGGGTCATATAATAACCCTATATTTAACAGTAAACAGTCAACTGCCAAACTATTTGCCAAAATGATCACATCATTTTACAGTCACATCAACATATATGAGTGTTACAATTTTTCCACATTCTTGCCAACATTTGTTATTGCTGTCTTCTTGAATTTAGTCATCCTAGTTAATGTGAAGTGTTACACTATTGTGGTTTTGCTTTGCATTTTCCTAATTACTGATTAATGTACTTTTCATGTCCTTATTGGATGTTCATAGATGTTCTATGGAGAAATGTATATTTAACCCTTTGCTCA
>NC_045436.1:84867172-84953008 GCF_002776525.5 Piliocolobus tephrosceles | reverse complement strand
TTAAGAAAATGTGGCACAGATACACCATAGAATACTATGTAGCCTTTAAAAAAGGATGAGTTCATGTCTGTTGCAGGGACATGGATGAAGCTAGAACAATCATTCTCAGCACACTATCACAAGGACAGAAAACCAAACACCGCGTGTTCTCACTCATAGGTGGGAATTGAACAATGAGAACGCTTGGACACAGGGTGGGGAACATCACACACCTGGGCCTGTCATGGGGTGAAGGTCTTGGGGAGGGACAGCATTAGGAGAAATACCTATTGTAAATGACGAGTTGATGGGTGCAGCAAACCAACATGGCACAAGTATACTTATGCAACAAATCTACATATTACTCATGTGTACCCTAGAACTTAAAGTATAATTTAAAAAATTAAAAAATTAGGATGTCTTTTTATCACTGAGTTGTAAGCCTTTAAACATATATTCTAGATAAAAGTCACTAATTAATAATTTACAAATGTTTTCTTCTATTATTTAGGTTGTTATATTAGTGTCTTCCAGAGAAAGAAAACCAATAGGACACACACACACACACACATACACACACACACAGACATACACAGGCATACCTCAATTTATTGTGCTTTGCTTTATTGTACTGAACAGAGCTTTCATTTTTCACAAGCTGAAGGTGTGTGGCAACCCTGCAGCAAGCAATTCTATTAACGCAATTTTTTCCAACAGCAATATGCTCCCTTTGTGTCTCTGTGTCACATTTTGGTAATTCTCACAATATTTTACACATTATTATTATTATATCTGTTATAGTAATCTGTGATAAGTGATCTTTGATGATATTATTGTAATTTTGAGGGGGCTATATGAACCATACCCACGAACTTCATCAGTAATGGTTGTGTATGTTCTGATTGCTCCACTAACCACCCATTCCCCCATCTCCATCACTCTCCTCAGGCTTCCCTATTCCCTGAAACACAACAATATTGAAATAGCCCTACAATGACCTCTAAGTGTTCAAGTCAAAGGAAGAGTTGCATGCCTCTCTTTTTAAATTAAAAGCTAGAAATAATTAAATTTGGTGAAAGAGGAAGGTCAAAAGCCATGATAGGCTGAAAGCTAGGCCTCTGTGCCAAAGAGTTGGCCAAGTTGTGAATGCAAAGGAAAAGTTCTTGAAGGAAATTAAAAGTGCTGCCTCAGTGAACACATGAAAAATGATAAAAACAAGGAAACAGCCTTAATGCTGATGTGGAGAAAGTTCGAGTTGGTCTGGATAGAAGATCAAGCCAGCCACAACATTCCCTTAAGCCAAAGCCTAATCCAGAGCAAGGTCCTAACTCTCTTCAATTCTACAAAGGCTGAGAGAGATGAGGAAGCTGCAGAAGAGCAGTTGGAAGCAGTGCTTGCTTCTTGCTGTACCTGCTGCAGTTGCTTTCAGCTGGAGGAAATTTATGCTGTTTGTGTCTCAGAAAATCTGCAAAACGTGCTGGTGACTAGTGCCTCCGGGGAGCTTGAAGACTGCAGAGATGTTCTCTACGGGCTCTTGGGACAATGGAGAAAATTATGTTTCACTGTGGTCTACTGGAGATTTTGGAAACTTGGACTCTGATAGAGGGTTTGAAGGAGACAATCAATTACTGTGTGATATTAGACACTATGGTGATATAATGGATTGACAGTTGTCTGACCAGGAAAGAAGTGTAACTGCTTCATCAACAGGATGTGTATCAGTTTTCCTTCATCGTCTGAATAACCAGACTCTTTTAGTCAACCAGCTGTGAACTACAGCTCATTACCACACAGGCCCAGAAAGTCCTTCGTGTAGCCGTGCACCATGTACAGGTGTTGTGTGGAACAACCCAGAAATCATTAACGTTGGAGACAATGGTTGAATAAATCTCTTCAAAGCTTATCACAAGGAAACTGTAAAAACTGTAAGCAATGCAGATAGTAGTATACTCTGTGCTGTAATCTTTCTTAGAACTCTTGAGAGATTCTTACTGTAAATTCGATTGGACAGTTAAAAATATGGGATTTCACACAACAAGGAAATGAGCCTTCTCAGATATTGTCACTGATCGGTGACTGAGTGCCATTCCATTGCGTTGATAGAAATCTCACCAAACAGCATGTTGTAGCTCCTGGTGGCCAGGATGGAATGTTGAGTATTTGGAATGTTAGACAAGGTACTATGCCTGTATCTTCGCTGAAGAATTACGAAGCTAAAATGTAGGAAGTTCACCTTCACCCATTAAACCCAGATCCTCCATTTATTGTTCTGAAGATGAATTCCTCTGGCATTGGGATGTTTCCACAGATGCACCATCACTCTTTCACCAAGGAGGAAGAGCTAGTACTTTTTTGTGTCATAGCATTGGTGAGCAAGCTAATGTGCACCAGTCTCTCAAAGTTCTTGGCTTAGCATGGATCCTACAAAAGACCAAATTGAAATCACAAGCTTACTTCTCAACCCTGTCTGTAAACTATTTGGATGTGTTTTTGCCGTCTTTATCCTTGTCTTGTTTGTGGAAATGATGCAGAAGCAGTTTATACTACTGGACAACTTTTTTCATAAACTACTGTAATTAGGAGATTTTAGATAAATGTATAATCGGCCTTTTGAATTCCACCTTTTGTGCAAAATTTTATTATCAGAAAATGTGACATTTGCAGGGGAAACATCAGTAAGCTACCATTAGTGTCAATGCCTAGCTTTGGCTTTTGTTAGTTGGATATTCCCACAACAGTTGCAGAATCTGATAGATGACCTATGGTAAAAACATATGAACGTGAATAATACATTGCCTTCAGACAATTATTGACAGCTCATGGAACTATTTCTTCATTTTTGATGTTGTGGGACTTAACCCAACATCAGTGGTAGTTACGGGAACCACCAACAGGTTTCTATAATTTTTATCAGTATGTATACTCCTTCCTAGTGGCAATTGCCAGTGTTAATGATTATTCTTTTTATTGAAAATATTTTCTATAGTCCTTCTACACTTTATTTCCTTAATAATTTTAATAAACTTTTACAGGAAGAATTGAGTAGAGCAAAAGTGAAACATTAATAGTTGCATTCAAAATTTGTTAAAGATAAAAATGTTTTGACAAGTTATTTTGTAAGAATAGGTTTTTAAGCAGAACTGTGTCAACTGCTTAGACTCAATTTTATTTTTCTTGAGTTTCACAACGTAGTTGAAAATTGCCCAACTGGACATTGTGCAACAAAGTAGAATTTGATATTGATAAGTAGACTGACTTCCAAACTAAAATTTGATAACAAATGTGATAATCATATGATGATGTGGTAAGAGTAAAGAATTTTGCCATCTTTATCCATATCTGCAATGTTAGTAATGACTTAACATAGTGTTTTAAGACAATTTTATGATATTGTCTTTCCAAAGTTCATTAGATTTTAAATGTATTATAGACCTAAAACTTTAATGATAAATCACAACTGTTACATAATTGAAGTGTTCATTTACTTTATAATTACAATATTCATAATTATGGTAAAGTTTTGCTTTTCTGTCCAAATAAATATTTTCAGTTTTTAAAATGCCACTTTAGCTCAGGGATTGCTGGATTTTTTTTGTGCTGGGAGTAATTTTTAAAAGACTTTTTGTTACTATGAAAGTAATTCATTGCAGAAAAAGCAAATATAGTCAAAAGAAAATTTTAAATACAATTTCAAACAGACAATATTATTTTCATATTCCTTTCTGTCAATATATATAATTTTTTATAAAAAATGAAAACATCCGTGTTATTTTTGGGGATTCACATTTCCTTGCAGTAAATATATTTTTTAACATACAGATTATTTTTTACTATGTTTTACACATTGAACAAGCTCTAATCTTTTTTTTCTTACACTTTTAAGTTTTGGGGTACATTTTCAGGATGTGCAAGTTTGTGACATGGGTAAACGTGTGCTGTGATGGTTTGCTGCACAGATCAACCCATCACCCCAGAATTAAGCCCAGCATCCATTAGCTATTATTCCGGGTGCTCTCCCTCCTCCTCTACCCTCCGACGGCCCCAGTGTGTGCTGTTCCCCCAAGGTGTTCACGTGTTCTCATCATTCAGCTCCCACTTATAAGTGAGAACATACAGTGTTTGGTTTTCTGTTCTTGTGTTAGTTTGCTGAGGGTAACAGTTTCCAGTTCCATTCATGTCCCTGCAAAAGACATGATCTTGTTGCTTTTCATGGGTGCATAGTATTCCATGGTGTATATGTACCATATTTTCTTTATCTAGTCTATCATTGATGGGCATTTGGGTTGATTTCATGTTTTTGCTATAGTGAATAGTGTTGCAATGAACATATGTGCACATGTATCTTTATGACAGAATTATTTATATTCCTTTGGGTGTGTACCTGGTAATGGGATTGCTGGGTCAAATGATATTTCTGCCCCTAGGTCTTTGAGAAATTGCCACACTGTCTTTCACAGTGGTTGAACTAATTTACACTCCCACCAACAGTGTAAAAGTGTTCCTATTTCTCTGCAACCTCACCAGAATCTGTTGTTTCTCGACTTTTGAATAACCACCATTCTGACTGGCCTGAGACAGTATCTCATTGTAGTTTTGATTTGCATTTCTCTAATGATCAGTGATGTTGAGCTTTTTTTCACATGTTGGTGGCCCACATGAATGTCTTCTTTAGAGAAGTGTCTGTTCATGTCCTTTGCCCACTTTTTAATGTGGTTGTTTTTTTCTTGTACATTTGGTAAACACATTTTTTTCTACTATCATTTTGAACTGCTACTTAATATTCTAAGGTAAACGTATGTGTGTCATAATTTATTTCAGTTGGTTGCCTATTATTACCTCATGTTTCTAGCTTCTCACCATTATGATCAATGCTATAATGTCAATTTAATCTGTATTTCTTTTAAAACTGGCTTGTCTGGGAGGCTGAGGCAGGAGAATCACTTGAACCTGGGATGCAGAGGTTGCAGTGAGCTGAGATTGAGCCACTGCACTTCAGCCTGGGTGACAGAGCAAGACTCTGCCTCAAAAATAAATAAATAAATAAACACACACATAAAACTTGCTTATCTTTAGCCATTTTCATTTTTTGAGGTAGTTTGGCATTTTCTTATTAATTTACAATATCTTTTTATATATGAAGATTTTTTCTTTGGTTATATGACACAAGTGTTTTTCAGTTTATTTTTGGATTTACTTTTGGTGCTTTTCATAGAAGTTTGCAGTTTGTGGTAAAAACAATCAATTTATTTCATTGCAATTCCTGTCCCTGGCATCATGCTGTCCCTATCCTAGGTTTATATAAATGTTAAACAGCAATACCTTCTATTTTGTGGTTTTGTTTTTTATATATAACAATTACTTTGGAATTTAATTATTTAGTACATCTGAAGTTTTTTTTCTTTAAAAAGAAAGAAAAATTGGAAGCTAGCAGAGGTTGGTTCATGAGGTTAAAGGAAAGAAGCCATCTTCATAACATAAAAGTATAAGTTGAAGCAGCAAGTGCTAATGTAGAGTTGCAACAAGTTATCCAGAACATCTAGCTAAGATAATTGATGAAGCTGACTCCACTAAACAACAGATTTTCAACATATATAAAACAGCCTTACATTGGAAGAAGATACCATCTAGAACTTTCAGAGCCAGGAAGGAGAAGTCAATGCATGGCTTCAAAACTTCAAAGGACAGGCTGTCTCTTTAGTTAGGGGCTCACGTAACTGGTGACTTCAAGTTGAAGTCAATGCTCATTTACAATTCTGAAAATCCTAGGGCCTTTTAGAATTATGCTATATCTACTCTGCCTATGCTCTATAAATGGAACAATAAAGCTTGGATGACAGCCTGTTTACTGCATGGTTTACTGAAAATTTTTTTTTTCTTTTAGATGGAATTTCACTCTAGTTGCCCAGGCTGGAATTCAATGGTGTGATCTAGGCTCACTGCAACCTCCACCTCCTAGGTTCAAGTGATTTTCCTGCCTCAGCTTCCCAAGTAGCTAGGATTACAGGATGTGCCACCATAACCAGCTACTTTTTGTATTTTTAGTAGAGACAGGGTTTCACCATGTTGATCAGGCTAGTCTTGAACTCCTGACCTCAGGTGATCCTCCCACCTTGGCTTCCCAAAGTGTTGGAATTACAGGCACTTTGGGCATGAGCCAACATGCCTGGCACTTTACTGAATATTTTTAGCCCACTGTTGAAACCCACTACTCAAAAAAGAAGTTTATTTCAAAATATTATGGCTCATTGACAACGCACCTGGTCACCCAAGATCTCTGAGAGAGATGTGCAAGGAGAATAATGTTTTCATGCCTGTTAACACAACATGCATTCTGCAACCCCTGGATCAAGGAGTAATTTTGAGTTTCAAGTCTTATTTAAGAAACGCATTTTGTTAGCCTATAGCTACCACAGATAGTGATTCCTCTGAGGAATCTGGACAATGTAAATTGAAAATCTTCTGGAAAGAGCTCACCATTCTAGATGCCATTAAGAATATTTGCTGTTTACAGGAGGAGGTCAAAATAGCAACATTAACAGGAGTTTGGAAGAAATTGATGCCAACTCTCAAGGATGACTTTTGGGAGTTGAAGACTTCAGTGGAGAATATAATTGCAGATGTGGTGGAAGCAGCAAGAGAACTAGAATTAGTGGATTCTGAAGATTCCACTTCAGTGGATGAATTGCTGCAATCTCATGGTAAAACATGAATGAAAGAAGGGCTGTTGTTTATAGATGAACAAAGAAAGTGGTTGCTTGACATGGAATATACTTCTGGTGGAGATGCTGTAAACTGTTGAAATGACAACAATGGACTTAGAATTTTTCATAAATTTAGTTGATGAAGCAGCAGCAGGACTTGAGAGAGTTGACTCCAATTTTGAAAGAGCTTCTATTGCAGGGAAATGCTATCAAACAGCATAACATGCAACAGAGCAATCTTTTGTGAAAGGAGGAGTCAATTAATGCAGCAAACTTCATTGTTGTCTTATTTTAAGAAATTGCCACCACCTCCGCAAACTTTAGCAACCACGACCCTGATCAGTCAGCAGTGATCAACATGGAGGCAAGACCCTTCCCCAGCAAAAAAGATTATTTTTCCTGAGGGCTCAGATGATTGTTAGCACTTTTAAGCAATATCTTAAAATTAAAGTATGTACATGTTTAATATATAATGTTACTGCTCATTAACAGACCAAAGTAGAATGTAAACATAGCTTTTATACATACTGGGGAATATGTCTGCCATAATATTCATGTGATTTGCTTTATTTGTGATGTTTGCTCTGTTGCTGTTGTCTGGAATCAAACTTGCAATATCTTCTAGCATATATATGTATACAAACACACATACGTTGAAAGAGAGGTTGAAACAGAGAGGGAGATTTTTTTTTTTTTTTTTTTTTTTTTAGACAGAGTCTTTCTCTGTCACCAGGCTGGATTGCAGTGGTGATCTTGGCTCACTGCAACCTCCACCTCCCGGGTTCAAGCGATTCTCCTGCCTCAGCCTCCTGAGTAACTGGGACTACAGGCACGTGCCACCACACCCAGTTAATTTTTTATTTTTATTTTTAGTAGAAACGGGGTTTTACCATGTTGGCCAAGATGGTCTTGATCTCCCGACCTTGTGATCTGCCTGCCTCTGCCTGCCAAAGTGCTAGGATGACAGACGTGAGCCACTGCTCCTGACCGAGGGAGACACTGTTTTATAAAATGATTCATATGATTGTGTGGGCTGGTAAATCTGTAAACTGTAGGGCAGGCTGACAGGTTGAAAATTCTGTCAGGAGTTGATGTTGCGGTCTTGAATAGGAATGTAGTCTAGAAACAAAATTTCTTCATTTTCCCAGGACCCTTTTCTCTTAAGGACTTCTATTGATTGGATAAAGCCCACCTGCTTTATGAAGGGTAAATCTGCTTTCCTCAAAGTCTACTGATTTAAGTATCAATCATATCTAAAAAATATCTTCACAACAGCATCCAGATTGATGTTTGACCAAACAACAGAGTATCATGATCTAGAAAAATGTCCTATAAAATTAACCATTAGAGCTGTCTTTTTATTTGTGTGATAGTAGCACTCAAAGAGCAAAAGTTTGCTAGTTTGATAAAGTCCAATTTATTATCATTATTTTTTGTCATTTGTGGTTTGGGTCAAACAAATCATTGCCTAATTCAAGGTCATGAGGATCTTCTCAAATAAATTTTCTTCTAAGAGTTTTATAATTTTAACTATCATATTTAGGTCTATAATTCATTTTGACTTAATTTTTATATATGGTAAAAAGTCTGAGTCCAAATTCAATTTTTGGATTCCTTTTGGTTATTCAGTTATCCCAGCACTATTTATTCAAAAGATTGTTCTTTCCCCGTTACTGTTTCTTGACACTTTTGATGAAAATCAATTGAGTTTATATGTGAGAGTTTATTTCGGGAATGTTGGTTTCATTTTATTTATTTATATTTCTAGTCTTACTCCAGGAACACACTGTCTTGATTACTTTAGCTTACGATTATATTTGAAATTGGGAATTATGAGTTCTCCAATTTTGTTCTTTTGTTTTCAGATTATATTGTCTATTCTGGATCTTCTCCATTTTCATATACATTTTTGAATCATATCTAATTTTTGCAGAGGAGTTGTCTGGGATTTTAATAGATATTATGCTGAGTATACAGATACATTTGGGGAATACCTCCTTTTTAACAATATTAAGTCTTCTGATCTATGAATGTGAGATGTCTTGATATTTATTTATTCTTCTTCAATTTATTTCAACAGTATTTTCTAGTTTTCAGTATACATTTCTTGCACTTCTGTTAGATTTAGTTCCAAGTATTTTATTCTTTTTAATGCTATTATAAGTGTAATTGTTTTCTTAATTTTATTTTCATATTTATTGCAAGTGTACACAATTACAATTGATTTTGCACACTGACCTTACACCATGTAATCTTCAACTTTATTTCTGCTAGTTTTAAAATTCCTTATGATTTTCTATATATGGAATCATATTACCCCAAAGTAGAGGTAGTTTTACTTCTTTTTTTCCAATTTGTATACATTTTTTTTTTCTGGCCTAATTGCCTCGGCTGGAACCTCCAATACAATGTTGAGTAGAAGAGGCAAAAACTGGCATCCTTGTCTTGTTCCTGATCTTGAGGAGAAAAAGTTTAGTGTCTTACCATGAAATATAATGTTAGATGAAGTTTTTCATAGATGCTCTTTATCAGATTGAGGAAGTTCCCTTCTATTCCTAGTTTATTGAATATTTCTTTTTCATCATGAAAGAGTATTAGAGTTTTGTCAGATGCATTTTCTGCATCTACCGAGATGATCATATGATTTTGTCTTTTGTTCTATTAATATTGGATATTACATTAATTGATTTTTTGGTTATCAAAACAACCTTGCATTCCTGGAATAAATCTTATTTGTTCCTGGTCTGTAATTTCTTTTAATGTTTCTATTATTGGTTTGCTAGTATTTTATAGAGAATTTTTATGTCTTTATTTATAGGTTTATTGTCTTTGTCTAGTTTTGGTATTAAGGTAAAATTAGCCTCATAGAACGAGATGGAAAATGCTCCTTTCTTTTATATTACTAGAAGATTTGTAAAGGATTTGTGTTAATTTTTCCTTAAATATTTGGTAGAATTCACCAGTGAGGCCATCTGAATCTAGGCTTTTCTTTTTTTAGAGACAGAGTATCCACTCTGTCACCCAGACTGGAGTGCAGTGACCTGATCACACAGCCTTGACCTTTCTTGGCTCAGGTAATCCTCCCACCTCAGCCTCCCAAGCAGCTGGGACTACAAGCACATGCCACCACACCCGGCTGATTTTTTTTTTTTTTTGTAGAGATGAGGTTTTGCAACATTGCCAAGGCTTGCATCTGGGCTGTTCATGGAGGGAAGTTTCCAAATTTCTAATCAATATTTTTGTACTTATTATAAGTCTGTTCAATCTATTTCTTGATGCAATTTCAGTCATTTGTATCTTTTTTTTTTATTTTTTATTTTTTTGAGACAGGGTCTCATTCTATCCCCCAGGCTGGAGTATGTGGTGTGATCTTGGCTTACGGAAGCCTTGACCTCCCAGGCTCAAGTGATCCTCCCACCTCAGCCTCCTGAGTAATTGGGATGACAGGCATGCAACCACCATGGCTGGCTAATTTTTGTATTTTGTATAGAGACAGACAGCCATGTTGCCTAGGCTGGACTTGAATTCCTGAGCTCAAGTGATACATCTACCTTTGCCTCCCAAAGTACTGAGATTAGAGGCATGAGCCACCAGGCATATACCTGGATTTGTGCCCTTCTAAGAAGTTGTAGATTTTTTTAAAGTTATCTAATTTGTTGATATACATTTGTTCATTGTATTTCCTTAGATTACTTTTAATTTCTCTATGGTCCATAGTTATGTTTCCTCTTTCATTCCCTATTTTAGTAATTCTCTTTTTTCTTTTTTTAGCTAAAGATTTTTCGATTTTATTGATCTTTTCAAAGAACC
Organism: Piliocolobus tephrosceles; assembly: GCF_002776525.5. Lineage (NCBI taxonomy): Eukaryota > Metazoa > Chordata > Mammalia > Primates > Cercopithecidae > Piliocolobus > Piliocolobus tephrosceles. Next base: position 84,942,518 of record NC_045436.1, on the reverse strand, counting down.
AAGCTATGGTTTTGTTGATTGCGTTGTTTTTCTATGCTCTATTTTATTTATTTATGTTCTAATTATCATTATTTCCTTCTCTTTTCTGGTTTTGGGTTTAATTTTCTCTTTTTTTAATTTTAGTTTCATATGGAAGAGTTTCAGATTATTGATTTGAGATCTTTCTTCTTTTTTAGGTATAGGTGTTTACAACTATAAATTCCTCTCTAAGCACTGTGTGAGTTGCATCTCATAAAGATAAGATTCAAGCAAGTTATCACTGAGGGCAACTAGAGCTTAATCCTTCTCAGGAACTCTTGTAGACTTTGTGAAATGCAGTACTCACAACTTATCCCATCTTAGGGCTGAGGGAGTATCCACCAACTGTTATTAGTCACTAATTGAGGATTAATCTTGGGTGGAATTAATTATTGGGTATTTCTGGCCTTCTCCATAGTCTGGTGGTCAGAAAGGGAGCCTTCAAGCAAAAAATTGCAGTGCTGGCAATTAGAAGTTAGACCTATAAGCAAAGAAATGGAAATTGATAAGATGTTCTGTGCAAAACACTGAGAGCATCTGTTGCACGACTAAATGTGTCTTTTTCTTAGTTGCAAGGTTGCAAGGTGCAATAACTTGTCTTTTTTTTTTTTTGGGAGTACATGAGAACATGTTCAAATATGTGCCAGGTCATTGGATTCCTAAAAATCTTCAAAGTATGTGGCAGCCCCTCAATCTTTGTAGCTTTTATCTCTGACTCATTGGAATATATGATTTGATAATGGTAACAGAACTACTCACCATTTCCTGTTCATCATAATTTCATCAATATAGTAGACCAGCATAATTTTCTCTAGAATGTTAAGATGATCTAGTTTCCTTTTTACTACATTTTGACAGAGAACAGGATAAATAACATAGCTCAGGGACAAGGCAGTGAATGTGCATTGCTGTCCTTTCCACATAAATGTGAAGTTCTTTTATCTTCATTATTGATGAGGATTGAAAAGAACACATTAACCAGATTAATAGCTACATACCAACTGCCACTGCCTGATCAACAAGTGATGTTGATCAGTTCTAGTCAACATATGACATCTGATACAGACATGCAACTGTGGCTCTCATTTGGTAATTTCATGGTAATCAGCTATTATCTATATTGATGTCAACCAGACAATGATATGGTGATGACCACAATACCTCTGCCTTCACATCTTGATTGTAGCAGTAAGCTTGGATTTTCATGGAACATGGTATTCTGATTTACTATCTTAAGTGGGTAAGGGTAACTTCAAAGCCTTATCCTTGGCCTTTCATATAATAATTGCTCTTATTGCACAGCTCAAGAAACCATGTGAGTGAGTGTTCATTAGCTGCTAATCATATTCATCCCAATTGTACACTCAGGCACAGGGGAAATAACAGAATGGGTATACAAACTCATCGTGAGATAGTCTTTGGAGAGGATTCATCTGCCCTTCAAAAGCCCCACTCTAATTGAGGTAGTGGGGTATGATGACATAGCATGTCTCCTTGTATTTTTGTCAGCTTAGAAACATATCTAATAGTCCTTGAAAGGTCAGAGTCCTCCTCTTTCCCCAGTGCATAACTTAGTCTGGTAAGTGGTCACAGTTTCTTCACATAATACATTTGGAGCATGTTTATTGTATATATTTGCTGTAGTAGTATATACAATATACCTTCCTTAAGGGGACCTTTAGGGATCTTTCCTTGGCAGTGAACATTATCCTCTTTAATGACTCTCTTTTTGAGAATTGGATCAGATCTGAAAGCTTGAAGCTTGATGAATAATTGTGATTTTCCACTGTAGCAGCTGAAATTAGCCTTCTGTTCACCAGCAGTTGATTTTTGTCTATAGTCAGCTGCCCATCTACCTCACTCTTGATTGACTCCTGATTGTCATTCTAGATTTGCTGCCGATTATGGTTATTATTTCCACCTTGCCTGTAACTGTTAAGTGTTGCAACCTGTGTCTGATGTTTTGGAATTCTACATTGCCATTGATAGAGAGGAAATGAGTTCCACCATGATATAATTTCCTTCTATCTACTCTGTCCTACAGAGAAGAGCTGCCATTGAAATTTTCAAAGATAAAACTGGCTACTCTCCCACATAAGTTTATACTTTATTTTGTTAGTAAAGGCGTATCTTCTGGGCTCTTCCGAAGAACACAGAGTCAGTTTTTCTCCCACTTCTAAATCTTTCTCCAGCACTCTGCCAACACAGTTCCAGCATCTCCACCATTATTACTATGGGCCATAAATGTGACTAAGTTTCAAAGAGGGATCCTAGTTCTGTATTAGGACTGAGTCCAGGTGTTCTTGCCAAGGCATTAAATCCTGAGTCATGAAAGAGTACTCCAATGTCAACAACCTCTCCTTTATTCAGATTTATATACTGTCTGCCCAACTTAACCCTCAAAATCCACTCCCACACATATTTTACCAATTTCTGCCAGAACATATAAGCCAGTAATACAAATCATGAATCAGCTATTTCTTTCTGGAAGAGGGCTTGTATTTCCCCACTTAGTGTACCCTGAAATGTGACTTTAATTATTGGTTTGGAAACTATAAGGAAAGGCAATGGTGGGTCTTGAGGAAGAAACATCATCTTGCTAGGCATCTGCTTCAGGAGAGATCTGGACAATATCTTCAGGTAAGTAGGACTCCTCTCTGGCAGGGGCAGTGGCTGCTTATACCAGTCTGGAGGATACAGGAGAACTTAGGGTTCAATCTTTTAAAATGAATCTACAAATATCCCCATATCAAGTTTTAGGATTCTACTACTCTCCTATTATGGCTGTGTCTTCAGCTTTGAAGATTTTTCAAGGCTGCACATTCAGTCTCTTTAGAAGGTTTCAATATTTGACCTGACTTTCAGCATAGAACTACCCTTTGATTATAGGAGTTGAAGGTCTCTTTTTACCCATCCATGGAGGCCTTCTGATCTTCACAGGGTGCACCTCACAGGAGATAGCTGAACCCAGCATATTATTTTTATTTCATACTCATATTTGTTCAAGACCTTTAAGGCATTTAATGAAAACCAGTGAATTCCATAATCCTTATAATTACTATTGCCCAATATCAATGAAAGTAGTACCTTTCTTTTCCTCTGTATTTTATCACATCCACTACAGATGAGAGTTGTGTGTTGTTTTGTTGTTGTTGTTGTTGTTTTTTGGGATGGGGTCTCGCTCTGTTGCCCAGGCTAGAATGCAGTGGCATGATCTCAGCTCACTGCAGCCTCCGCCTCCCAGATTCAAGCAGTTCTCCCACCTCAGCCTCCCGAGTAGCTGGGATTAGAGGGGTGTGCCATCATGCCCTGCTAATGTTTGCATTTTTAGTAGAGACGGGGTTTCACCATATTGGACAGGCTGGGCTTAATTATTGAATGGTACTGCATGTTAGGTCTCATCACCATCCTGTTTACCACCAATCATTTAATTATTGGTATCTTCTGAATGCAAACAATCTAGTGATAGGATCTCATTCTTCTGCTTTGCAGGATCATTGCTGCTACCAATTATCTTTTGGTTTCCCTTAAAGCAATGCCTAAAGTAAGAACTTGGGTACCATTAAAAAATGGGTCCAAAACTCCAACAGACACTTCACCAAATAAGATATATAGACGGCAAATAAACAATAAAAAGATACTCCACCTCATCCAGGAAAGATACTCTGCCTCATCCAGGAAACGCAAATTAAAGCGACAATGACATGGCACTACATATCAATGAGAATAACCAAAAATCAAAAACACTGACAACATCACATGCTTGTGAGAATATGGAGCACCAGAAATGCTCATTTGTTGCTGGTGGGAGTGCAAAGCAATACAGCCACTTTGGAAGACAGTTTGGCAGTTTTTTATAAAAGTAAATAGGCCAGGCACTGTGACTCATGCATGTAATCCCAGCACTTTGGGAGGCCAAAGGGGGAGGATTACTTGAACCCAGGAGTTTGAGACCAGACTGGGCAACATGGTGAGACCCTGTCTCAATTTTATTTAAAAAAAAACTAAATATACTCTTAGCATGCGTAAGATCCAGCAATTATCCTTGGCATTTGCATTAGTTCATTTTCACACGGCTATAAAGAAACTACCTGAGACGGGGTAATTTATAAACAAAAGAGGTTTAATTGATTCATAGTTCAGCATGGCTGGGGAGGCCTCAGGAGACCTACAATCATGGCAGAAGGCAAAAGGGAAGCAAGGCACTTCTTACATGGCAGCAGGAGAGAGAGAGAGAGAAAGATAGTGGAAGTGTCAAACTTAAAACCATCAGCTGTTGTGAGAACTCCCTCACTATCACGAGGACAGCATGGGGGAAACACATGGGGGGCACGCAGATTTTTGTGGCCTGATTATTCATAATTACCTAAACTTGGAAGCAAGTAAGATATCCTTCAGTAGGTGAGTGGATAAACTGTGGTACATGTAGACATTGACGTACTATTCAACACCAAAGAGAAAGGAGCTATCAAGCTATGAAAAGACATGAGGGAAACTTAAGATGCATATTATGAGGAAAGAAGCCAATCTTAAAAGGCTGTATACTACAGGACTTCAACTATATGACGTTCTGAAAAAGTCAAAATTATGAAGACAGTAAAAAGATGACTGGTTGCCAAGGGTTACGGGGAGGAAGAGATGAATAGGTGGAGGAGCACAGAGGATTTTCAGGGCAGTGAAAAACTCTGTATGACACTATAATGGTAGACACATGTCATTATAAATTTGTCTTAACCTATAATAATATACATCACCAGGAGTGAATCCTAGTGTAAATGATAGGCCTTGGGTGACAGTGATGTTTTAATGTAGGTTCACGGATTGTAACAAATGTTCAACTGTGGGGTGGGATGTTGATAATGGGGGAGACTGCATATGTGAGGACAAGCAGTATATGGGAGTTCTCTGTATCTTCTGTTTCATTTTGATGTGAAACTAAAAGTGGTCTAAAAAATAAAATATATTAAAAAAAGGAATTTGGCCATAGGTAGTTTGTTGAGCAAGTGATCTCACAAAACCTGAGTGGCCACAGAGGGAAAGTGAGATAGGGAAAAAAGAAGAGCCAGTTTAAGGATACTTTATTGAGGTCAGTGCTGTAGGCAACATGGGACTTTTGAGAAAAACAGAGAAAGCCTGCAAGAATTACCCATCTGAAAGGTGGGAGTCTGAAACATTTGTCTTCTGACTTCTCTCTTGTGAGCTGCTCTTGTTTAAGTGGGCAAAAATGCTTCTATGACATTATAAAAGGCCTTGAGTTGCAACAGGAAAAGACAAGAGAAGCAGACACTTGAGGTGAGATTTTGGCAGCAGGAGGTGGTTTGGAATTGTTCACAATAGCACTGCTAGAATCAAAGAGTGCAGATCAAGATGTAAGGATTTAGGAAGGAAGTCTAGGCTAGACATATAAATGGGAAAATTATATAGAGGTGATATTGAAAAGATGAGAATGAATGAGATTGTAAAATATAACTTCTATTTTAAGAGGACAATAAAAGAGAATTCAGTGAAGAAGACTAAGGATTGATGATCTGCAATGTAGAAAAGGAATCAGGAGAGCATGATGCCACAGAAAACAAAAGAAGACAAAATTCTCAAAGGAGAGAGTGGTTTACATCTCCAAATAGAACAGAGAAATACAGTAAAATAGGTAGTAGAAACATTCACTGTATTGATCATAATGTATTACTTATACAAAAAGTAAATCATTGTTGATATCTGTCTTTGTAAATTTCAGTAAGGTAGTAAGAATAGAAGCTAGACTATAGTGGCTTAATAAATCAGATGAGAGGGAGTAGAAACACTGAAGATGGCAACACTTTCAAGGTGATTCCAGAAGCAAAGTAGAGATACAATATTCAGGATTAACAGGAAAAGGGAAGATTCCTTCTTGGGTGGGTATTTAGGTTCCAAAGCTGTGAATTATTCACCTCAAAGGTTTTGTTCAACTAGTTCAGTTGACTAATTCTTCATTGAGGAGTTAGATCTTTAGCCAGTTAATAGGACTCTCAGCTACTTTAGGAAATACCTTCCTTTTATTTATCCCACCACTTCCTCTTACAAAAGGACAGGCTTGGGTTACAACTTGGTTGTGTTCTACTCTAACCACCAGAATTTGAGTAAGGGCCGGGGTTGTCTACAGCTCGAAAACAGGAGGAAAAAGTGATTAAAATAAACACAAAGCTTGTTTACATTTTCACAGGAAACTTCCCACGACATATTAAAATAGAAACAAAGAGATCGGATTCAAGAAAGGGATGCAAATGTTGAAATTTTTTTAATCCATGGAGGCCAATTTTCTTTACAGTAAAAAGCCCTGGAAAAGAAAAGTAGTCAAATGCACTACTGTTTTGCTGGCTGCCAGCTTTTCAGCATCCGGACACATTGTCGCACTAATTTTCTTCTTCATTATAGGCAGGCAGGAGCTTGAAACTCCCTGCTGAAGCAGAAGGAATCCGTGCAGATGCATATCGTAGGCAATTGCAATGTGACTCACACGCAGAGGCTGGGAATCTTGGGAGTTGAACTGAGGACAAAATGGGAGGGATTTGCGCTTCCTAGGCTGGTCTTGGAGAGGCATTCTCAGGCAAACTCACTCTACAATCCCGTTTTTAGTGTAAGCTTACTACTTAGCTACACAGCGCATCAGGGAGAAAGATGATGAGGACTGTAAAGAAAGCTAGTGCTTGTTGCTTGCTTTTTTAACCTCAACTTTGTGCTTCACTGTGCTCTGTTTATTCTGAAGCTTCCCCAGCTTTATATATGAGTTTATAAGAAAACTTTCTAGCTAAGATTGGTGATGATGATAATAATATTACTTAAAATTTGTAAAGCAATTATTACTGGAGAGTAAAAAGAACCATGTGGATCTTAACCCTTGGAAGATTTTTTAGGAGATATTAAGGTTAAGATTGACATCCAATTATAACAAGGGATGGGTAGACAGCTTTTCCTCTTCCTCCTCCTTTTTTTGCCTCCCCTCTTCACATTTCTCTCCTTCCTTTCTTTCTTTTTCATCATTCCTCTTTCTTCATAGGGCTGCTATTTCTGCTCTGATAACCTGTGTTTCTCACAGTGGCTACCATATTGAAGGACGAGAACAAAATGATGGAAAATGTTAAAGTATCTGCTTCATTAAAGGCAATAAAACTAACACAAATTCAAGAACACATATCTCCAGATATGGAGAAAGAAACTTCTACTGGCCTGAATTGAAGACCAGACACAGAAGCATATCCCTCTCAGCACCTTGATGATCATAACCAAAACAAAAAGTTTGTGATGTTGGAGTTATAAGAGCTTTAAGGTCTACCACTTAAGGAAGACATTTGCCCAGGCTATTGCTGCAACTAGACACTGAGAAAATACCGATGGAAGGATTACAACACCTGTGACTGCATCAGGAACCTTGCTTGGGCTTCAGGTGATGTTACCAAAAAGTGTATGCATGGTATCTGGAAGAAGACACTCAAGAGGTTTGCCTATGATTTCAGATAAATTGTTAAGGATGAGGTTGCAAAAATTAACAAGTCTGTGGTGAGATGGCAAACAACTTTCACCTGGATGTGGATAAGGATGCTATCGAGGAGTTCCTGCAGGTGGTTCTTGAGGAACTGATTAATGATTTGAAACTGGAACAGAAATGCATAGCTGAAGAAGAGGCAAGAGAAAAGGAAACTGAAGGAGAAGACAAAGAAGGACCTCCAAGAAAATTCACAGCAAAGGGTTTAGTAGAAGCTCTTGCAGAGCTTAAAAACTCCTTAAAAAGTTTGAAAACATGGACCTTAACACTGAAAGATTTTCATTTATAGAGAGGAATGTTCATGGTGCATTTTCTGCTTCCAAGCAAATCTGTAATGAAAACAAGAAACAAACCAAGCAAACCATCATGAACATGTTTCTGAAAAGAATGATACCTCAAGAAGAGCCTCAGCCAGGTTCTTCAGGAGGTATTCCAGAGAAGTCATTGTTGTCATAGGAGGTGACAGCTCTATGAGTGTTTATTACTTGTGAAGACTTTCCAGTGGCACAAGATATGGAGATAGAAAACAGAGATGTTGATTATTCTGTAGGCCTAGGCTAATATGGGTGTTTATGTTCTAGTTTTTAACACAAAAATTTCAGAAAGTAAAAAAAAAAAGATTCTAAGGATTAAAAAATATTTCTGTATAGCTGTACAATGTGTTTTAAGCTATATTATTTAAAGAGAGTCAAAAAATTGGGAAAATGTTTATGTAGTAAAAAAGTTACAATAAGCTAAGATTATTATTGAAGAAATTTTGAAATAAATTTAGTTTAGCCTAAGTGTTCAGTGTTTATAAAGTCTATAGAACTGTATAGTAATTAATGTCCCAGACTTTTGTATTCACTCATCACTCACTCACTGACTCACCCAGAATAATTTTCAGTACTGTAAGCTCCATTCATAGTAAATGTCCCATATAGGTGCACTATCGTTTATCTTTTGTACTATAATTTTACTGTACCTTTTCTATGTTTAGATGCACAAATACTTACCATTATGTTAAAATTGCCTACAGTACTCAGTACAGTAACATGCTGCAGAGGTTTGTAGCCTAGGAACACTAGGCTATACCATATAGCCTATGTGTGTAGTAGGCTTAACCATCTAGGTTCCTTTAATAGGTTTGCATGATGACAAAATTGCCCAGTGATGCATTTTCCAGAGTGTATCCATGTCGTCCAGTGATGGATTCTGTACTTTTAGAATATTAGATACTATCAGATATTAGAGGAAAAGCTGATCTTGTTAATACCCAATATAGAAGATGCTGGAATTGTTCAGGTGGACATTTAAGTTACCTGTGCTGGCCTCACATCTCAAGACCATGTGGAAGGTTGGCATGCATTTGCCAGGTGAACACTCTCTGTTTGTCTGCCCCATTGTTCCTAGCTCAAGTTCTACCCTGAGCTGAGATGCTTGCTTCTTGTTTTAGCACCATTACCTTTGACTTGTGCATTAATGAGACTTGAGTGGTCTATATTTTCCAATGGGGAGGAAAAACAAAAATGAAGTAGAACCTTGCTCTGTTAAGTCCCCTTTGACTCCTCTAGGTAATTCTGATTCTTCCCTAGGTTGACAGGGTGGGATTTTTCTTTTTATAGGTACCCTTCCTTCTCTCCCACCCCTCAAGAGCATAATAATCCATCAAAAATATCACATTCTAGATGCTCAACTGTAGCTGAAAAGTCTGTAGGATGTATAGCCTCTTTCTGGGACACAGCACAACAAGAAAGTGCCTTGGCTCTTCCATAGGGCCAATGCTTATAGACTGAAACATAAAAGGTCTGCACCATCTCTGGGCTCTGCAGATTTGTGTCTGTCTAACAATAAGATTACCTGCCCTTTCCCAACCACACCCTTCCACGCATAACTCTTGTGTTACGGTTTGGGTCTGTGTCCCTGCCCAAACCTCATGTCAAATTGTAATCCCCAGTGTTGGAAGTGGGGCCCAGTGGGAGGTGATTAGATCATGGGTGCAGTTTCTAATTGTTTAATATCTTCCCTCTTGCTGCTGTTCTCATGATATTGAGTGAGTTCTCATGAGATCTATTTGTTTAAATGTGTGTAGCACCTTTCCCCCATCTCTCTTTCTCCTGCTCTGGACATGTGAAGACATTCTTGCTTCCCCTTTGCCTTCCACCATGATTGTAAGTTTTCTGAGGCCTCACTAGCCATGCTTCCTGTGCAGCCTGCAGAACTGTGAGCCAATTAAACCTCTTTTCTGATAAATTATCCAGCCTCAGGTTTTCTTTATACCAGTGAAAGAACAGACTAACACTCTACTTCTAGCTTTCACATGCATAACAAAGAAGTTAAGTTTTGTGATCACACTGGACCCTGAATCCTCTCAGTGGAATCAGTGTTCCCTTTGGAATGGAGGCTTAAAATCCCCTTGGGGACAAAAGAGTTGGTCTTTTTTGAAGTTAGAGATGAAAAGAGACTCTACCTTTCTTCCCTTAATTTGTGAAGGACCATGGCACTTCCCATGGGACTCTATTATCCACCCCCACCTGCAAATTAGCTCAAGGTTTTATTGTTTAATCACTTCATGCTCAATGTTGTATACCTTACAATAGCATGTTGAAAACAAAAATGCTCTTGAGGGGTGGGAGAGAAGGAAGGCACTTAAAGTTACAAAAGCAAGAATCTGTCCCACCTTTTCCTCTACTTTATTTGCACTTTGAACTTGACCAAATTCAAAGTGCTGGGTTTAGGAAGTTTTGATGGCAAAAGGTGTTTGTTATCTGATCAAAAGAGTCAGTGGTTCTCAAGAAACCAAAGTCAAATGATTGAACTATTCACAATTCTGGTTTTCATGGGGAGGGCCAGTGTCATGGCTTGAATATCTATCTCCTCTAAAACTCATGTTGAAGTTCAATTGCCATTGTAACAGTGCCAAGAGGTGAGATGTTTAAGAGGTGACTAGGCAATGAGGTCTCTGACCCTCATGAGTACATTAACGGTATTGTCTTGGAAGTGGGTTTATTATAAATGGGTAACTTAGGCCCCCTTCTCTTTCTCCCTCTCTTTCTTCCTTTATCTCTCCTTCTCCCTCTCCTTCTTTTTTCTTCTCTTGCTGTTCTGCCCTCCACCATGGGATGAGTCAGCAAGAAGGCCCTTGCAAGATGCCAGACCCTCAATCTTGGACTTCCAGCCCTCCAGAACTGTGAGCCAATACTTTTCTGTTCATGGTAAATTACCCAGTCTTAGGTATTCTGTTATAGTAGCACACAATGCACTAAGACAGCCAGCATGATGGGAAGAACATAGTGACAACCTTTCCCAGAAGCTAATATGGTAGAAGGAAGGTAATGTGTTTATTTCCTAGCCTTTCTATTATCACAGACTAGTTGTACCAAACTCAAAGTCTTCACTTACTTTTTATAATCTCATATGTTTTCTTCCCTTTCCTCTGCTTAGGCACAGGTTTCTTGTTTATCAAACTATACTGAATACTGTATTAGGAGGCCAAAAGTGAGTATGCTGTCTTATAAAAGTCTGGCTTAAGAACAGTAATGTGCTGGTGAATGTTTAACAACTGGCTATCTGCATAAAAATTCCTGATTTACAGTATTTACTGATTTCTGTGGTGTAAATACTCCCACTATGGCTGATTTCAAGCTACCAATGTATGGCCACTGAACTTGGAGTTGGGAAAGAGATGTGCACCGCTGGCTTTTGTAAGCTAGTACTAGCTGGCTATAGCACACCACTGAATATATGCTAAGTGCTTAGAACATGGCCTGGAACTCAGTAAAGTCTACACTAATGTGTGTTTTTATCAATTATTATTCCTCTTTTGACTATAATTGTGCTCTGTCTCTCTCTTCCTCATACTTTGTGTATATTTACATCCATATCTATATATATATAGATATGGATATGGATATGGATATAGATATATCAGTGATGTGCTGGAAAACTCTCAAGAAAAAAACCCCTTGATTTACAGCATTTGCCAATTTTGATGAAAATACCCATATGATGGGTGATTTCAAGTTGCCAATGGTTTGACACTTGGTTTGTAAAATTCCTGAATATTTAACAATCTGTCCCCTTAAGCTGGTAGGAAATTGGCTCTAGCACACAACTGTCATAAGAGCTGGTTTCCAGGGATATCTGTATTGTTGCAGAATTTTGTTCACAAATATTGAAAATGCAGGTTGTAAGTTTTAGATTCTGTGTAAGTGAACTTTTTCTCTTCTGAGTAATAACCTGTGAATAAGTGCTTTCATATACTTCTCTCAACTCTTTCTTCTTGCCACATCTGAAATATTGTATATCAAATTTACAAAAAGATTGTAGAATAAAACCTTCTATCATACAACTCATCTGAAATTTCCTAGAAAGCCTTATAAATTTAGAATCTTGAATATAGAATGTATAAATTTAGAATCTAGATTGTCACATTGGCTCCTATTAGTTATGAAGCCTCATAACTTTGGACAAATCCCAAAGAAGAAATACCTCAAAGGATAGTGTGAGGTATGTGAAAGGATGTTAGAAATTGTGCATAAATAGATGGCAGGTTCTGATTGTCTCAAGAATCAATATTGGGCTAATTCTATATCTCCCTGTGCATTGAGGCAGTGAAGAGATGGATGATATAAATTTTTACTGTCAGGAATTTGAATAAAAAATTGATCATTAAGCTTAGAACAGTTTAGAGAAAATATGAGACTAGAGACAATAGAAATGGTTGGATAGATAGGAAAGCAAGGAAAGAATGTACTAAGTAGGGGTGGCATATAAATAAAGTGACAGAAGTAGGAAAAAAAAATCAGTAGTATTCCCTGTTTACCATATGCCAGCCACTGTGCCTTGCGCTAGAGCTATAAGCGATGAAACAGAATTTCTGCATTCAGAGGTTCTGAAATCAAGTAAGGGAAGAAAGAGAAGATGCACCTGATTGGAGAAGATGGCTTGGGAAAAGTGCAAATTAGATTTTGTTGGGTAAATTGAGGTGAGTTGGTTGAAGGATGCTGAGTTTGCAATGATCAGTGACTTGTAATAAAAACAAGTCAGTGTGGAATTGTTAGTAGATGAGCGACAGAATTAAAATGGTATTTTGCAACAATCAATTTAGTTGAAATACGCAGAATAGATTAGGATGGAGACAGGGAGAGACAGATAAAAGAATATGGAAATAATTTAGAAATGAGGAGTGTGAATTGAATTGATAACCCTTAGTCCCTGATTGTACGTGGAGAAGAAAAATAAAGAATCAGAGCTTTAAAACGGGCTGGGAAATTTTTCTGTAAAGGGCCAGATGGTATGTATTTTGAACTTTGCAGGTCACACAGTTTCTGTTGTAAGTACTCAGTTCTGTCATTGTAGAGTGAAAGAGACATAGGCAGTACAAAAATGAATGAGCTTGACTGTGTTCCAATAAAATTGGCAATGATGGACTTGGGTGCTTACTATAGTTATCTGGCCCCTGGTTTAGAGTATAGAGAAAGTGAGAAGGGTCATTGTCCAGGGGAGAGAATTCTGAATTCAGTTTTGAGTATGCTGGGTTTGAGATGAAGAAGAAAAAATTAAAGTGGAAATACCCTAAGGCCTTTGGAAATACAGAATTGGATTTAGATCTAGAAATCAGAACTCTAGAACTTTTAAATCTGGAACTCAGATACAGATTTAAGGGTTATCACTGTTAAAGTAAGAAAGTAGATGCACATTTACAGTCAAACTAGGAAATCAGAAGCAATCTAATGCAAGGAGTTGGTTAAACAGGTGACAAGGGAGCAAAAGAGACAAATGGGGAACAACCCAGAGATTAGGAATAGTACACACTGTGTTTACGAGAGAGGTGCTATTTCTGGAGCTAAGGGACTCAGTGAAGTAGACTGTTGCAATAATGGCTTCCAATGAACCACATCGCCTTGTTTTCATGTCTTTTGCAATGTCATATTGCTGCTCTTCTCATCGATAAACAAAGTCTGTTTTTCTATTCCTTTGAATAAGACCTGGCCTTGTGACTTGCTTTGACCAACAGAATGTGGTGGATGTGACATTGTGTAAGTTCTGGAACATCTGGGTAAGAGGTCTTGCAGCTCTAGTCTTGCCTCATGAAACCCTTAGACCACCATGCTGTGAAGAAATCCAGTCTGGCCTACTAAAAGACAAAAGGTCCTATGGAGGAGAATCAAGCCAACTACCAGAAAAAATTGTCAGACATGTGAGTGAAGCTATCTTGAGGCATCCAGCTCCAGTCAAGACATCAGAGATGGCACCCAAAGCAGAGAGAGGGAGGGAGGGAGAGAAATATCCTGGCTTTTCCCATCCTTTATCCTTCCTTCAGTGTCTCCTGTCAGTGCCTCCTTTCTCCCTCTAGTGCTTGCCTTTGGTCAATGAAGCTAGCTAATAGGGGACCCAGGAAATGCAGCCTGCAAGATGAAGCAGAACTGGGAGAACAGGCCCAGGATCAGTATGGAGGATTAAGCAAATGAAAGAAAGCACGAAGTGGTAAGAAAAGCCATGGAGAAAGGAGGGAAGCTTCTGCAGGAGCACAGATAGATCAGTCAGACAGGTTGGAGTAGCAATAACACAATGTTGGCTTGAAATAAAAAATGAGAGGATTATAAGGAAGAAGGAGAGGTCTGATAAATGTAAATCAAATAATACAGAGACTTCAAAGAAGGTAACGAACAAAAGAGACTATTTTATTTGGTGGCACACAGTAATTAGGGACCCATGAGTGGCCTGTAAACATACATTAATTTTTCCTTCCCAAACTATGTTTTGAAAATCCTCAAACGTTTGTGAAAATGTCACAGAGGATTCATTAAAAATAGCAATGGTATCTGTTTTGATTTCTAGTGTGCTTTAAAAATTCTTTATTTGGATGGCATGTTTATAAAAACACATTATAAAAAATCTTCAAAGGTGATACCTCCCATTAAAAAACAGAGATGTATAGAAAATTAATATTTAATTTTTGTTTTTAAAATGTTTAAATTAAGTGATGGTATGATTATTTCTTTCTTTCAAACGGAACATTTTGAGTCTTATGAAATGTATTGAGTGGCCATGAACAGGAATCATTTGATATAAGATAATTATATTTATGATTTGGTCACTCAATTGAATACCTCTAACCCTGGTGTTGATTTAATTACTGCAGAGTGAAAGATGCTTTTTATTTTTAAGCATCTTCAGAGTTTAACTTACTACATCCATGATGAAACCTTTGATAAAAACAAAAGCTGATGCTAAATGCAACTTAACTAGGAGTGCAAAAAATGATAATTCTGCTAATTTGTTTTAAGTTGTCTTATACAATATTGTTTCATTAATTGAGTCACAATTTTTTTTGTTTGTTTTGAGATGGAGTTTCACTCTTGCTGCCCAGGCTAGAGTACAATGGCGCGATCTCGGCTCACTGCAACCTCTGCCTCCCGGGTTCAAGCAATTCTCTTGCCTCAGCTTCCTGAGTAGCTGGGATTACAGGCATGCGCCACCACGCCTGGCTAATTTTGTATTTTTAGTAGAGATGGGGTTTCTCCATGTTGGTCAGGCTGGTCTCGAACTCCAGACCTCAGGTGATCCACCCACCTCGGCCTCCCAAAGTGCTAGGATTACAGTTGTGAGCCACCATGCCAAGCCGAGTCACAGTTTATACTGCTTACTAAAATCTCTCGAGTACTTAAAAAAAATAGTGTAAATGGATAAACCCTATGAATATATCCAGTAAGTTTTTTTACTTCTTGCAACTAAAGATAACCCATATCTGTTATGTGACATTTTTAGAGAATTGCTGTTTTAGATATTTTTTGTATCTTATTATTTAAAAATAAAATGTAAATACTCTATGATTCCATTTACATAAAACTGCAAAAAGTCAAATCCAAATTATAATGACAGAAAGCAGTCAGTGGTTTCCAAGGATCGGGGTAGGGGTGGGTAATAGTAAAATATTACAAGGGACATTTTTTGGCTGATGGAGATGTTCTGTGTCTTGGTTGTTGAGGTGGTTACATCGCTAAATTCAACAATCTACATTTACAATGGTTGCATTATACCAAATGTCAATGGGATCACAACATAGTAGATTAAAGATGAGCATAATTTTCGTACAACAGCTCACTATATTTTAAAAATATATTTAATTAGACAATTCTGAATATTAGACCACAGATGCAGACTTTTGTCTCTAAGAACCAGGATAAGAGTGAAGCAAGTAAGAGACTCAGGTCCCCACTGTCAGATTCCTGAGAGCCCCAGCCCTGTACTTGCACATCTCTTAAGAGTGAGTACCTCATTTGCATTTGCCTCGTCCTTTTTTGGTGACTTCATAGAATTTAAAATTTCATTTCATTTTTTAATATACATTGCTACCGCTAGGCATGGTGGCACACGCCTGTAATCCCAGCTACTTGGGAGGCTGAAGCAGAAGAACTCTTTGAACCTGGGAGGCAGAGGTTGCAGTGAGCTGAGATCACGCCACTGCACTCCAGCCTGGGCAACAAGAGCAAAACTCCATCTCAAAATAATAACAATAATAATAAAAGTAAAATAAAATAAAAAATAAATAAAAAAGTATGTTGTTACCTAAACCAAATATTACAAAATATATTGCCATTACATGTGTTGCCAAATAAAACTTTTACTTCCTCATTTTAGCTCATGTGATTTGTTGGGTTTCTTGAGTGTGAGGATTGCTACCTTTCACTTCTGAAGAATCTCAACCATTATCTCTTGGAATGTCACCTCTCTGCCTCAAGTTTCTCCTACTAAAACATTGATTACATATATATATTAGCACTTCTCCCCCTGTTCTTTATGTCCTTTAACCTCTTGTTCATATTCTATCCCTTTGTGCTGCATTCTGGATCAAAGCTTGAGGTCTCTCTTTGGTCATTTGTAACCTATAGCTTATCCTGTCCATTGAGTTTTCAATGATTATTATTTCTATTTCTTCATGTTCTATTTCTTTATCAAATCTGCTGACATACTGACAATCTCTTATACTTTTTTAAGAAATTTAAATTCATTCTTTAAAATTTAAATATAGATAATATCACAAAAAATTGCAGATTTGAAGGTCAGATTCTCTTATTTATTGTTTCTGCTGACTTTTGCTAATGGTGACTTGTTTCTTTGGGTGATTTAAAACATTTTTATGGTAAGCTCATGTTTCTTAGAAATTTATTTGGAAATACTTTGTGTCCTGGGTTTAAGGAGCTCTCCTTTGAAAAGTTTCTGTATTTTCTCTTTTCCTTTGACTTGGATGAACTAACCACCATGGGTCACTTTAAATTCTGTGCTTGGGATTTTTATGGCTTATACAGGTAGAGTGCATTCTAGCCTCAAATCTACATGAAGACTAATTTAGGATTAAGATTCTTATGAAAGAAATTGTTTTTTTTCACTTAGGACCAAGGCAAGATTTCTTACCATTTATTTTGAAGGTGGATATGGAGGCTTAAGGAGGTTAAAGTCATATAGATAGAAGAGGAAAGAGGATGAATAGATTTGTAAGACTTTAAAGGCCGTTTTCCCCTTATACCAAATGCCTTCAAATGACTTGTGTTGATATGTGGACCTGACTTCAACCAGGTCTAGAGTGGGTAAGCAAGTTAAAGAGTTAGTTTGCCGGAAGCCATGCATGTCCAACTGCTAGAGTAGAATCAGAAATAGTACTAGGATCCAGTCATTTGCAAAATCATGGATAGAACTAGAGATCATTATGTTTAGTAATCCAGGCGCAGAAAGACAAACATTTCCTGTTCTCACTTATTTGTGGGATCTAAAAATCAAAACAATTGAACTCATGGACATAGAGAGTAGAAGGGAGGTTACCAGAGGCTGGGAATGATAGTTGGTGGGGGTGGGTGGGGGATGAAAGAGGAGTGCAGGGGGGAGGTGGGGATGGTTAATGGATTAAAAAAATAGAAGGAATAAAAACACTATTCGATAGCAGAACAGGGTGACTATAGTCGATAGTAATTGTATATTTTTAAATAATTTAAAGGATGTAATTGGATTGTTTGTAACTCAAAGGATAAATGCTTGAGGGGGATACCCCATTTTCCACGTTGTGCTCATTTCACATGACATGACTGTATCCAAACATCTCATGTACCTTATAAATACATATACTATGTACCCACAAAATATGTACCCACAAAAATAAAAAATAATAAATAGTACTGGGATAGAAGTCTGATGAAGGTTGCTGGATCTTTGTGGCTAGTGCCTCTGAGTTCAGCTGCAAAGTTCAGCTGGAACCTAATGTTGCTATTGTTTGGCTGGACAGGCATTCACCTAGGGACATAGGGTCAGGAGGAGCAGGACAAACCAAAACTGCCAGTTTCTAGTTTTGTCTGTTTCTCCCTGTCTTGAGCAACCATGGTCTTTTGAGCATAACAGCTGTTGGCACATTTCCCCTCCCAAATCTCGTCTAAACTTCTCTTGTGGCCAACACTAACCCAGGACCATATAGGGAAAGAAATTTGGGGAAATGTATTTCTAGCTTATCTAGGCAGATAATATAGAACTACTAGAGGAGGAGGAAGAATTGGCAACCTATATATGCTAGTTGCATCTTTCTCTCATCTCTAACTAGATGAACTGTAGTGCTATAAATTCTTCATAAGCAACCACCAACTGCCTTACCTTCTCAGCACACAACTTATTACTCAGAGAGTGAGTGTGGGAAGTTGTGTATTTTGAGCAACTACTATTAAAAGTGTATTTATTTTCTTGGGATGTTGGTTTCAGTAGCAAAAATGTACAATAATTTTCTATCCATAATTCCTGCAACAGTTAAAGGACACTATTTAAAAAAATTTATTCCTGGAACAATGTAAAGCTTTGTATTTTGGAGCTGACATTTAATAATGAATGCTTGTCCTTGGCTGGTGACTTCATGTAACCTTACATAACACGTGAGTAACTGATCTAATGAGAGAGAAACACAACCTTAGCAAGTTAATGTGACTCCCTGTTTTGTGGGCAAAGGTTGTCTGAAACCCTAACAAGCCATTTCAAGAATAGGATCCTCTATTAGTCTACACTTTGCTTTTGAGAAAAGTTCTCAGAAAGACGTAACTTTAATTTAAGAGTTTCTTTCAAAGAACAGGTGTTAATGTAGTCTGTAATCCACTTAAGTTATAATAGATTTCACTTTTTCACGTGGGATTATAGAAAATGTATGTCTCCTTTTCCTCCAGTTAAGAACATAATGAAGACATGGTCTGAGGATTTACCAATTTCTAGCACTTTTGGGCAGCATTTAGTATTTTCATTAATAATAATTATTGTATTTAATATTATAACGTCATTATAATTGTTACACATTATAATTATTATTATCATTTCATTTGCTTCTCTTTTTCTTCCTGATGCTCTTAAAATGTTTTACCATTTGCAAAGTACGTCACAAACATTTTCTCATTTCCTGTCCACAACGGTCCTGGAAGGGAACATGTTACCATTTCCACTTTATAGATGCACAAATGGAAACTCAGAGGAATTAAGCGATTTGCCTGGGTTTTCTCCATCAATGTTAGAGCTGGGATCAGCTCAAGTTATTGTTCTATTCCTTCATATTTTTACCATTCTATTTTTTAAAGGCTGATTATTCCTATTTCAGACATTTTGTCACTTACACAATGTGAACCTTTCCTCAATAGAAATTGTGAAAAAATCGCTGATTTACTCAACATTACCTGTTTAAGCAGCAAACATATGGCAATGACTTCTTAAACAAATTGATGAATTTGTATCATTTTTCATGCTCCCTTAAAAGTGATGTTTCAGGATCAATTTTCTAGCTAAATTATATATCCTCAATAAACTGATTAAATATGGGAACATTTTGACTTATTCAAATGGCCAGCCCACAGAGATGGGTAGAGGATATTTCCTTTTGCCCACACAGTCAGAATAAAAAATGATTGGTCATGCACTGATAATTACAGTACAAAAGAAATGTGGCTATTTTTAAAGCACCATTTTTCTCTTTAAGACCCAAAGCTTCCCAACCTCTTATAAAAATCCATTCACCTGATATTAAAAGCTCCATTCCCTGCACCAAACCTCAATCTCTGACCTGAAACATAATGGCAAGTTCCAAGAAAATGATGCAGCCTCTGCCACAGTCGAAGCCTTTGTTGTTTGCACTTATCCTCACACGCAGACAGCTCTCAATAGAGAGGCAGGTGCTGTTTGATTAAAAGAAAAAAAAAAAAAAACTGGTCCCTACAGTAAATGTGAACAGCAGTCAGAGCACATTTGCATTTTTTTATTTTGTGAAGAAAATGTTAGATAAGTTTGGAATCTTGGAATATCCTTCTGCAGTTCAGCATTTACTTCCCTTCAACATCTGCCAATTTAAGCATTTTAAAGCTGTGTTTAGTTATTAATTCATACAAGTTGTTGAGATGCAAGCATCCCAGTAGATGACAAACCAATGACAAAGAGAAAAATCACTGTATATTTCAACTAACACTCTGGATTTAGAATTAAAGGTTGCTTGAATATTCCCATTTCTTATTATTTAGAAAGGTTCTTTGGAGTTGCTCTTTGCAGACACAGCAAATTCATTGACAGGATTAAAAAAAATTTGGAGCTGGATTTTAGATGAAAGTGTTGCTGCTGGCATATCAATGCCAGCTACAAATCAGCACAAACAATTGTTCCATCATTAGCAAAGCCTGTGAACAGAAGCAGTCCTAATAAAGACTTCTGGCGCTCTCACTGGATTTGTTTGACTTGATTGCATCCTGCTACATTTACAATCTGTTTTGTGTTATCGGCACATAGACTGACAGACTTTTAAATTCACATTTAGAAAATTTGAGAGCAGTTTTCAAAAAAAAAACAAACACTCCCCAAAAGAGTAATATATCAGTAGCATTGACTTACACTGCCAATAAATAATATTTAGCCACTGGAAACAATCTGATACAATTAATGAGGAATCCAAGATGAGAGATCTAGATTCTGTTATAGATAAAACTTTGTGCATGTGGAGTTAGCGCTTTACATCGTAGTTCTTTTTAATAACTAGGTCACTGTATGTGCTCCTGCCTTTACTAGTACAAACAAACTAGACAAGAATTAATATTTTCCAGAACTTTGGTCCTCTGAGATAAAAGATGCTGTGGGAATGCAAAGATCTATTAAAATTGTGAATTCCAATGTTGTTATCATTCAGCTCAGACACATGAAGCAGCTAGTTGCATGCATCGTAAAATAATAATAACAGTAAATTCCTGTTTAATGAATATTTATCATCTGCTGGCCATGTGTTAAGTGCTTTACATTTTGTCTTCCTTTTAATTCTCAAACAGCACTATTATTATCTTTGTTTTACACACAAGGAAACTGTGACTAGAGAGGCTAAGTAACTTGTCCAAGGTCACACAGCTCAATGTCGCAGACAGGATTCAAACTAAAGCTGGTTTGTGTCCAAAGCCTATGCTCTTCACCATAATGTAAAATTTGAAATTTGCGGTGAAGATCACGTTTTGTAAGATTACCTTTCATGATCTTTCCCCAAATCACAAGTACTCTACATTCATCTTTTTTTTTTTTTTTTTTTGAGATGGAGTCTCCCCACTCTGTCATGCAGGCTGGAGTGCAATGGCACAATCTTGGCTCACTGCAACCTCTGCCTTCCGGGTTCAAGCAATTCTTCTGCCTCAGCCTCCCCAGTAGCTGGGATTACAGGCACAGGCCACCATGCCCAGCTAGTTTTTGTACTTTTAGTGGAGATGGGGTTTCACCATGTTGGCCAGTGATGCTCACAGAAATTGCACCTATGCCTGTGGGGAAATCTTGTCCAATCAACTGAAGGAAAGGGATAAACCTGAGGTTGGCTTATGGTTAGGTTGGCTCAGTATGTAAAAATGGAAAGTGACTATAAGAAATATAATTATGGTAGTTACAACTTCTAAAGTAATTATGCTTTTATAATAATTGGCCATCTCTCTGCATAGTAGGGAAATTTAGGAGATGTGTTCCTGCAATGAGGATTTCCTGTTGATTCTCATAATCCACATCTATCTTTTAGCCATGACAAACTAGTTAAACAACTGTGGGTTCTCAATAAATAGAAGAGTTTTAAGGCCTTTTTGAGAGAGCCTGTCCACTATGATATGGGACCCACGGAATAAAGAAGAGGATGTGTTTTCCTCTCTATCATTCTAATTTGCTGTATCAGAGTAAGTGGAGAATTAGCAGAAAAATGAACTGAGTTGTTTGTTATTCTATTTGGCTCAGCATACATAAACTGAGTGTAGATGACATTTAGGCCTAATTCTAGTTGGTTACAATGAGATGAATTAGATATAATAGTCTCCCTCAAGGGTTTATAATGAGGAGAAATAGATCTATGAGCAACTAAGTATTTAAAACAATGTGGTTTTAGCAGGGATAGGGCCAAAATTCATTGTAGATTTTAAATATATAACATAGGAAAAAAATTCTTACCCAAACATTTCTATAATTCTTGAATTAAAGTCCACCTTACAGGTAAGATTTTTGTAACACTGAAATATAAAGTTTCAGAGTCAATAGTCATTTCTGATAATTAACTGCGCTATTGTGGACAAGTCATTTAATTTCTATAACCTTGATTGTTTTCTTATGTCAGGTGTGGATAATTCTAACTCCAAAGACTGTAAAGATGAAGAAAGAAAACATTCATAAAGTACCTAAAGTAGTACCTGGCACATACCAGCGCTCAATACATGCTGGCTTTATCCTACCTTCCATCACAAGCCTTATTTTTCTTCTTTCCAAAGAAAGAATAGGAAGGATGTATTTTAGTTAGTAATAACAGTTATAAAGAAGAATATATTTTGAGGTCATGTCTAAGGAGATAAGTGCATCCTGTTTTCTTCCTTGTGTTATTTAAAACATAGTGTTCAACCGTGACTTTCATGAGAAACAGGGGTTGTTGTACATGCAGAGAGGGGCAGCCTCCATATCTACCTGTCTACACATGAAATAAGGGTCACTGCATTTCTTTGAAGGAAACCCAGGGCTCTGCTTATTACTCCCCTGTTCTGTGCAGTGAACACATAACATAACAGTTGCTAAGGACCCACTCTGCACAGAGCCTGAGCTGGGCCTTCCCATGTACATTGATCTCCAGTTCTTCTAATAACTTTGTGTTCAAAAGATGTGGAAATAGGAGAGTTACAGAGTTAGAGATGGTCTGGACCAGGATTATAAACATTCTGTTTCTCTTTTTACAGAAGCCAGTTCTTCATTGTGGTCTGAAGGCCCTCTCTATTCCTGCTCCTTCCTTCTTCATCTTTCACAGGAGTTTTCCCCCAATATATATCTTACATGTGTAATCCTGTTTTGTTAGCTCCTCCTGAGTTGACCTGAGTTGACGTAGATACCAAACATGTTCTGACAAGTCAAGTGACAAGATGGAGCTTGGGGTCTGGCTCACTCATTTCTGTGCAGGCAAAGAGGACTGAATCATGAGAAGAATGTGGGGCCTAGATAGTCCCTGGCACAAAGTAACAATCCAATTGCTGAACATTTCATCAGGGGTGACTTGAGGAAACATCCCAATGGGAAATACCCTTGCAGTCATGATGATTCAAGGATTTGAAAGAGATATGGGAGTGGGGAGCACAAGGACAGAGAGTTGGCTGGGTATTACTGTTATATTGATGCTCTGGAATGGGATAATGAGAAACAGAGAACCATTAACAAACTAATGCTAAGGGCAAGAGTCATAGAACCTCTCTGGTGGTTTAAGAAGGGGTTCTTTTCTCTTGCAGTGAAATAATGAACAGCTGACAAACAGACTCCAGGATTTGACAAGTAGAATTCCAGAGCATCAGACATACTTAGATGCTCAGCCAAGGCAGACCATGGACGAAAAACCTAGGATCTTAAAACATGGGATGAACACATAAGGGTAGATTTCCCCAGAGATTTTGGCTCTGTAGACATCCCTGAATGTTCAAAGTTTACAAAGGTGGCTCATTCCTTTACAGTAAGAGGTAGCAATGCCTGAGAGTGGGAGATAAACCTCATGAAGTTTTAGAGACCTGTCATTTCAGTGATGTTTTTAGAGGTCCAAAGCAGCTCCTAGAGCAATATTAGATCCTGCTAGAGATAGAGCTCTTGACCATGGGCCACCAATTGTCCTGCCCATTATGAGCTAACTTCTGTCAGACTAGCCAAGGCATAAATATGAATTGGCTGAGCAGCAGTTTCTCATTAGATAGAAATGTCATATGCAATGACAATGAGCACAGGTAAGTTATGTGGGAAGGTAGACAAGACTCCCACATTAACCACCACAGTCACAGCAATGATGCTCACAGAAATTGCATCTATGCCTGCGGGGAAATCCTGTCCAATCAACCTAAGGAATGGGATAAACCTGAGCTTGGCTTATGAACAGGTTGGCTCAGTATGTAAAAATGGAAAGTGACTATGAGATATACAATTATGGTAGCTACAACTAATTGACAAAAACTTGACTGTTAAAGTATATACTTCTTAAATAGTTAAATATATGTGATTATTTTTCAAGTTCTTTTCTCTTGAAAGTAGAATTTAAAAAAATATTCATAAAACTTAAAAATTATTTGGGTTATAGTTATATTTATACTTTTTCTGACTACCTAATTTAGGATAATGAAGTTTTTAGTCTTTTACTTAAACATTTCCATCTGCCCAGCAACTGGAGTCCATCTGGAATAATGTATTTTTATGAAATTGTATGGGTAACTCAAACCAGGATTACTCATCTGAAGAGAAAATGGTTGTATTTCATAGGTTTCACACATGAGCAAATTGATCTATATCTGTGAAATGAATAATAGTGTTACTTGACTATACAGTGAAATGAAAGTCTTGGAAATTATATAGTTGAGTATTTTGCATTATTATTGCTATTTTCCCTGGATTTCTCTTTGGGAGGACATTTTTAAGGAAAAATTTTCTTTATTTTTCACCTTTATGAAACAATAAAAATGACTGTTTGATTAGTGCAGGATTGGTAAGCAGTGCTGTAATGCTCTATGGGTATGATGACAAGTATAACACCTCTTAGGACAGATTTATGAGTTGAAAGTCAATGCAGTGCTTTTTTCAATTAGTGACTGATTCTGTCCCCAAATGGAAGCATTTCACAATAAGAGATACAGGCTAATTGGATAATTCTGGATGCAGTTTTATTTCATCTCCTTGTCCATGCAGAGAACTGAGACAAGCCTTCGTATCCAGGTGACCTAGGTTTGGGCTCGGCTTCATCCTTGTATAAATGTTGTAACCTCTGGATTTCATTTAATTTGTTGTGCCTCATCTATAAGATGAAAGCTTTACAGTAGGTTGTCTTTCAGTTCTTCCACCTTTAAATTTACACTTCTAGGGTTAGATTTCTGAATACAATTAAGGTTGACTGAAATAAATATCCAACTGGCCCAAAAGTACTTTCTCCTAAAACAGTCTCTTAAAACAGTGTTTGAAGGTTAAATAGATTAATATGTGCATTGTGACTTAATCTTCTAATTAACAATCAATTGTGCCAACTCCTCATTAATTCTCCCTCTAACAAGATGACATTAAAATGTCCCATTGTAATATTTTAAATTCTTTTCTGGCAGAGGCAGACCCTGAGAAATATTGTTCATACTTCAAAAACTCAATTGTCTGAATAGGTGGCACATGCCATCATTTCCATAACATATTTAATATAGAAATTCTCAGAAAATGGAAGAATAGGATTTCCCATCTGTGGCATGGTACATGCTCTACCCTTCCCCTATTCTACTACTAACAATTGTCCTGCCTCAAGTTTATTCAGGTGTCTTTAAAATTTGCTTATGTTTCTGAAATTTTTGAGGTAATAATATAAAGTATACATTATAAACTTAATGTATACTAGTGAGATAGTATTTCCTGGTCTTTGTCTAAAAATTGTCTTTTTCGTTTTATTCTAATATTTGTCTGTGTTCCTCATATCTATTGACTTGAAGATACTTTTTATTCTTTACACTGCTTGATAACCTTTTGAAAATTCATCATGGAAGAATGACTATCACAGGAGAACGGGTACTTGGAAACCTTGAGGCATTACAAGAAAAGTCTTTGTGTAATGTGCAAATGCTTATAAGCAAGAAGGTAATTTGCCATGACCTTCATAACCCTAATGCTTACAACAGTGCCTGTTCTAGAGTAAGCAATCAGTAGTTTTTTTTTTTTTTTTTTCTTTTTTTTTTTTTTTTTTTGAGGTGGAGTTTCGCTCTTGTTACCCAGACTGGAGTGCAGTGGCGCGATCTCGGCTCACTGCAACCTCTGCCTCCCAGGTTCAAGCGATTTTCCTGCCTCAGCCTCCCAAGTAGCTGAGACAACAGGCGCCTGCCACCACACCCAGCTAAGTTTTGTAGTTTCAGTAGAGAAGGGGTTTCACCATGTTGACCAGGCCTGTCTCGAACTCCTGACCTCAGGTGATCCACCTGCCTTGGCCTCCCAAATTGGTGGGATTATAGGCATGAGCCACTGCGCCTAGCCCCAGCAAGGTATTTTTTAAAGCCCAATGCAAGTGGTGATTGTCGGGCCAAAAAAAAAAAAAGAAAAAAATCTCAAATATTTCGTAGCTAGCAAATGTCACCACATCCCACTCTGAATTTTGGAGATTTTTATCATGCCTAACAACAATATTGGAGAGTAAAATGTAAAAACCATTTCACTGGTTATAAAGCACTGGAAATATGATAATTAGGGCAGTCCAGATGCTCACTCTTCCTGTTGAAATTATATTGACATTATCATTTCATTTTGTTTGTTACTCGTAACAGTATTCCCATCTTGGCACTTAAGCAGAAAAGCTTCACTTGTCATGGTTGTTTCACAGTTGATTCCATTATTTGACTTCCTGTTTTCACAATTTGCCAACCAATCAAATATATCCGTGGTTTTAAAACATGTGTCAACTGAACAGATATCAAGAATAAAATGCACATATACATCCCAAAAGACCTCTGTCAAAATCAGTAAGATTGCACAAGGCAGGAACCTCGGATAGCACTTTAACAGAAGAAAATTGTCAGAAATTAGTTCATTCAATGTAGTATCTGAGCTTTAATAAACCATGTCTTATCTCTTTTGGCCAGTGGACAGTTTCTAATTGGTAAGGGTCCAAGGTAAGGCAAACAAATGCAAGGAAACCTGTCTGCCTGGCTTTATATATCAGCAAGATAGCCCTATCGTACATCAACGAACAGGCTTCAAGTTGACAACAGGAAAAATGTGACTCAGCTTATACAAAAGGGGAAGTCCCTGCGTTGGGCTCAAACAATGGGCCTGTCATTTTACTGCTTTGCTGGTCTGTCTTACCTTTTTGAAGATATGCAGGGGCTGAGGACTCAGCATTCTTCTCTGGGTCCTAGGCAGGGTCAGTAAATTTAGTATCTAGGGAGAGGCATTATTTCAGGGCATGAGCAGAGCAGAGGAAACAATGGGAACTTGTGATCAGGCTGGTAAAGTGATACCTTAAATTCCAGGAATACTTGATTTAGGAATGGAAACAGGACAGGCCCAGCAACAAAACAAGAGCAGCACAAAATCCTCCTTAGAATGGTGAGTCTCGTGAATGAATTAAACAAAGAAAGCAGACTGTGAGAGATATGTTTATTTTCTCCTCCTATACTCACATATCTGCAATTCCCTCTGCAGAAGATGTTACTGCAGAAGCAGTAACAACCAGCTCATTGATGCAAAAACATTCTATGATATGACACTAAACACTGTGTATATGTGATTTACACGTTATGTGTTAATTTGAGTTTTAGAGGGATCTTTAAGTCACATAGGGCTGAGGAAAGCATGTACTTCTTTGGCAACTGAGCTACATCTTACATAAAATAACACCACCAACACCGAATGGGCAGACGTCACTGTGGAGTCAAAGGCAGAAATAGTATGCTCTCCAAATGAGTCACTCCCAGAGGTCCTGTGGTCTTTAAAAACCTGACCACTATTATTCTCTGTGCTCATAGGTTGTTCTTAGTTGCTGCCTTGAGGCTTCCCTTCGCTTCACTGTTTCCACTTCTTCTTTATTGACGTTTGTGAAGTCTCCATTCTCTTCCTCTTTCATGGTAAAGTGATGGTAAATGTGGGTGATTAGGATGTTCAGTGAAGCACAGACTTATTAACAGGAACCAGGAGGAATGGCTAAATGTTGCTAGGGTTCAAAAGTTTTACATAAAAGACAATCACAGTAGTAAAATAGTTATCAGTAAGAACGTGACTTTTCTTGTTTCATTGAAAAAATGTTTAGTGCTTTTGACTGAATTATTTCTAGAGTAGGACAAATCTGTTTCATTGTTTTCCTATTACTTGGGGTCATTTTCTTCTGGCCTGTAGTATGCAATGCCCCAGAATATTATTATTATATATATATATTTTTGAGACGGAGTCTTGCTCTGTTGCCCAGGCTGGAGTGCAGTGGAGTGATCTCAGCTCACTGCAAGCTCCGCCTCCCGGGTTCAAGCAAGTCTCCTGCCTCAGCTTCCCGAGTAGCTGGAATTACAGGCACGTGACACCATGCCTGGCTAATTTTTGTTTTTTTTGTTTTTTTTCAGTAGAGGCGGGGTTTCACCATGTTGGCCAGGCTGGTCTCAAACTCCTGACTTTGTGATCCGCCCACCTCAGCCTCCCAAAGTGCTGGGATTACAGGCTTGAGCCACCGTGCTCAGCTGCCCCAGAATATTATTAAGGATAGGTTTTTACTTCTAGTATAATCATATCTTTCTTATCTTTGTATGCTTGATACACAGTCAGTGCCTGAAACCTGTCAATCACTTAATAAACATTTTTAATTGAATCAGTACATTTTCAAATATATTTTGATTAGTTACACTTTCTTTGAAAGAGTCCCCCCAAATAGATATAATTTTATAAAACTAGCACAGGGACGAAACTGAACAACAAAACTGGAATTCCCTCTCTTGGGCCTCTCCAGAAAATATAGCTGAGAATGATCCTTTTGGTCACCACAGAAATAAAGAATGAAGAAAAAGAGCCACCAAAAAGAAGCCTTCAAAGACAGCAAAGACACTCTGTAGAGTTTTAGGACAGGTTTAGAGAATTAAAACTCATCGCAGGGAAGAACCTTTAGGAAATAGGAAGGGCTGACTTCATTCCACCCACAAGATTTTCAGAATCTTTCTTGATTCAGATGAGAGTGGAGCTCCCTCTTCTCCCCATTCCCACCCCATTCTTGAGTGCTGTGCTGCTTCTCCTTTCTCTGTTCCTGTTCTCAACCACCTGTGTCACACAATAGTAACAAAATGACTAAAGCCTTACTCACCGAGTGTATTATGTGAGCCAAAAACAAGTGTTCTGGCAGCTTGGTGAACTTACCAAATCTCAAGACTTACCAGAGTCTCAAGGTAGCACTGGCTGAAAGTCTTTGATGGAGCTTGGAGAAGAAAGTAATACATCTGTTCTCAAATATTCACTTGACTAACTCCATCACCTCCTTCAAGTCTGGTCAAATCTCACCTTCTCAATAAAGCCTGCTTTGATTGTCCTCTTTAGTGCTACAAACTACGCCTTCCCCAACACTAACTTCTGGCATTCCTGATCTTTCTTACTCTACTGTTTTTCTTTTCAATGACGTTTATCATCTTCAAACATACTAGCATATCTACTTATGATGTTTATTTTCTATTCCTGCCTCCCATTTGAATGTAAGCTTCACAAATGCAGAGATCATTGTTTGTTTGTTAATGTATCCTAAGTCCCAAGAACAGTATTTATTGAGCATTTGCTATTGAGCGTAGCAAATGCTCAATAAATATCTCTAGGATCAAAGAATGAGTATTAATTAGCTATTGCTATGAAACATGAAGTAGTTATTGCTTCTGCTCTCAAGGAATTTATATACAATATAGAGACAAAGCACAAACAATGCCCTGTAATACAGTATGATGAGGGCTAAACTATCAATATAAAACAAGAGCAATGGAATGAATAATTCCACAGAACAGTTCTCTGTTATAGTAAGGTAGCCAAAGTGGATCACAAGAGAGGGATGATGAATGTGGAGGTATCGAGAAGAGATTTCAAGTGCACTCTCAGCTTGTTTTTCCTCATCAGAATGGAGTCTTCTCATTAGGAAGATGAGATTTCCTATCTTCTGTATTGCAACTTGAGCCAGCAAATGGAGTGGGAAGAATAAATTGGTAAACTGGATCTCACCTATTGAGTCTCTTGGCTTTCAGTTCTCTTTTTAGTCATAGTATAGGCCTCCTTCCCTTTCCCCTATCATTTACTGCAGGTATTGGGTCTTACAAAACCTATTATCTTCCCAGCCTGCTCAGTGAGGTTCTGAGTCAATCTAATCTCCTTGTGATAGCTTTGAATACACTTCATATTTCCTTCTATCATTCTAGAAGAACACTGTGTTTTGCATTTTCTTGATATTGATTTACTCCTGCTTATCTGCACCTTGACTTACATTTTCTGGAAGAGAAGCAGATGGCGGATGACTCATCAGTACAATCATTATGACTTTCTTTGCTGCCTGTGATAATTTGAGATTCCTGGTCTAGATTTTTTCTTCCACTTCTGCTTCAGATGAGTCATATGACTTCAGGTGGTGGATTAGAATCGATGCTTTATCTGCCCTAACCAGTTTTGAGTATCTTCTTTTAAGTCGTAAGAGTGTTAAAAGTTATGCTGCTGAGCAAATCCTTCCCAGTGAGAAGAATAAGGAGAAGTTTTGTTTTTGAAATATCATACTTCTATTGATTGGCAAAAGATTATTGTATTTATCATTACCCTCAGTATTTAAAAACCATCCAAAGTCTTCTTGGGTGAAGACTCTAAGTATATCTCAGGCATCTACTCTGTTTATTGTGTTCTGTGCAGCCTGGGAAAGTCATAAACAAATGAATTACATCTGTTTGTGAGACCTTTACTGATTTCTTAAGACAGAGGCTGGGAAACACAAAGGGAAAGTACCTGACCTTCCGGCTATAATATGCTCGTAAGTTTCTCTGGGTCACATTTATTTTTGCATACCTGAGTCAGAGCTACAGAGACAGGAGATATCTAATAGGTATTGTGAAATGGTGAACAAAAGAATGCATAGATTGACCTGATTTATTATGTGAGGAACAGCATGAAACCTGGAAATCCAGTTTCCATGTCTGTAGAAAGGAAAAATTATACTAGTCAACTATCTGCTAATAAAAAACACTGTAAAATAAAAGAAGCAACTGAGATCTGTGTGTTCAAGAAACTGCGTAACCATTACATTTATCCAATTTTCTAAGAAGGGACGATTGCCTTAGGAATGCACTGAGTAAGTTCCGTCTACAAAGTATAGTTGTAGGGGCTCCGAGTCTTTTGAATGCCTTGTACAACACTACTCTCCTAGCTGGCCAGTAGTCCCTATCAATAGCACTGGTCTTCAAGGTCAGGTAGTAAGTATCCTTGTACTTTTTCACATACATTAATTGGCATGAAGAGAGAGTGGTTCTGTGGATTCCTATACTCCAACCTCAGTTGTCATTGTTTAATCACCATACCCTTCTCAATTTTTCTTCATAATGTTTATTACTACCTGAAATCATGTATGATTTTAGTCTTTACTTTCTGCCTTTGTTACTAAGAGCATTAACTCCAGGAGCTCATGGATTTATCACCAGCACAGAAATTAGTGTTTGGCATACTAGGCACTATATAAATATTTGAATAAATGAAAAGGCTTCATAATGTGATGATGTGAAAAAAGACTTTTTTTTTTTTTCTTCTTCAGACGTCGTCTTGCTCTGTCACCCAGGCTGGAGTGCAATAGTGTGATCTCGGCTTACTGTAACCTCTGGCTTCCAGGTTCACGTGATTCTTCTGCATCAGCCTCCTGAGTAACTGGGTCTACAGGCGCCCACTGCCACACCCGACTAATTTTTGTATTTTTAGTAAAGACGGGGTTTCACCATGTTGGCCAGGCTGGTCTCAAACTCCTGACCTCAGGTGATCCACCTGTCTTGGACTCCCAAAGTGCTGGGATTACAGGAGTGAGCTACCATGCCGGGCCGTGAAAAAAAGACTTTTACGGTAAAGTTCGTTTTGAAAATGTTGGAGTAAATAAAGATAAACAAGTTTATTTATTGCAGGACTCATTGGGTATTTTAATAAACTATATGTGTTTTATAAATCTCAGGATAGGGATAAAATATTCTGTGTTCCCTCAACTTCTTTGATCACAGAATTTTTTTGCTTTTGGCCTAATGTTATGAGAAAATTACATTTCAGTGAAGAGACACAATTGGGGAAATAGACAGCCTTACTCCTGTAGCAGTGAGGCCTATTGGCATGCTGTAGGGATTGTTTCAGTCAGAGTCCCTAGAGGATGAGTTCAGGAAAGCTGGTCTTGTGTAATGAAGATATGAGGCTACAGGAGACTTGGAAGAATGGTGAAACAGGGGAGGATCTGCAAAGACAGACTGAGTATCTCATTAAGCTCTCTTCAAAGTGCTGGAAAGATGCTACCAAATGGCAGATGCAGCTCGGAAAGAAGAATTCCTGACCATGTCTCAAAATTATTACTTTTTTAAGTAAACTTTTTACACATAAACACGTATAAAACATAGTGCAGAGACAGATGATTTTTCACAAAGTAAACACATTCATATAACCAGCAATTAAAAACAAATTACCAAAGCCCAGAAGTTAACTTTTATGAATTTTATCTTTGGCATTGTTGATTTTCTATATTTTACATTTGTTTCCAATTTTAAAAATCTTATCTGGGTTTTTTTTCATTTTATTTATTTTTCTGTTTTTCAAGGTAAACACTTAGAATCATGGCTTTTTAGTCCTTTTCTTTCTTCTTTTAAATTTCCAACTTTCATTTTAAGTTCAGAGGTACATATGCAGAACGTGCAGCTTGTTGCATAGGTAAACGTGATGGTTTGCTGAACAGATTATCTGTTCACCCAGATATTAAACCCAGGATCCACTAGTTATTCATCCTGACCTTCTTCCTCCTCCTAACTCCCACCTTCCAACAGGCCCCAGTGTCTGTGGTTCCCCACCATGTGTCCATGTGTTCTCATCATTTAGCTCCCACTTATGAGTGAGAACATGCAGCATTTGATTTTCTTTCATGGTTTGTTAAGGATAATGGCCTCCAGCTCTAGCCATGTCCTCGCAAAGGACATTATTTTGCTTCTTTTTATGGCTGCACAGTATTCCATGGTGTATGTATACCATGTTTTCTTTGTCCAGTCTATCACTGATGGACATATAATAGGTTGATCCCACGTCTTTGCTATTTTGAACAGTGCTGCAATGAACATACAGTCTGCATGTGTCTTTATAGTAGACTGATTTATATTCTTTTGGGTATATACTCAGTAAAAGGATTGCTGGGTCAAATGGTATTTCTGCTTCTGGGTCTTTGAGAAATCCTCATAGTGTCTTCCACAATGGTTGAACTGATTTACACTCCCACCAACAGTGTAAAAATCATTCATTTTTCTCTACAACTTTGCCAGCATCTGTTGTTTGGACTTTTTAATAATAGCTATTGAGTGGTGTGAGATGGTATCTCATTGTAGTTTCAATTTGTATTTCTTTAATGATCAGTGGTGTTGAGCTTTTTTTCATATGTGTGTTGGTCACATGTATGTGTTATTTTCATAAGTGTCTGTTCGTATTATTTGTTCACTTTCAAATGGCATTGTTAGCCTTTTTCTTGTAAATTTGTTTAAGTTCCTTATAGATGCTGGATATTAGACCTTTGTCAGATGCACAGCTTTCAAAAATTTTCCCCCATTCTGTAGGTTGTCTGTTTACTCTGTTGATAGTTTCTTTTGCTGTGCAGAAGTTCTTTAGTTTAATTAAATCTCATTTGCCAATTTTTGCTTTTGTTGAAATTGCTTTTGGCATCTTCATCATGAAATCTTTGCCCATAACTGTTTCCTGAAGGATATTGCCTGAGGTTTCTTTTAGGTTATTTTTATAGTTTTGGATTTTATATTTAAGTCTTTAATTCATCTTTGTTTGATTTATGTATATGGTGTAAGGAAGGGGTCCAGTTTTAATTTTCTGCCTTTGCCTAGCCAGTTATGCCAGTGCCATTTATTGAATAGAAAGTTCTTTCCCTTTTGCTTGTTTCTGTCAGGTTTGTCAAAGGTTAGATATCAGATGGTGGTAGATATGCAGTCTTATTTCTGGGTTCTCTATTCTGTTCCATTGGTCTATGCATCTGTTCTTGTATCACTACCATGCCCTTTGGATACTGTAGCCCTGTAGTATAGTTTGAAGTTGGGTAGCATGATGCCTCCAGCTTTGTTCTTTTTGCTTAGGATTGCCTTGACTGTTCAGGTCCTTTTTTGGTTCCATAAATTTTATTTTTTTCTACTTCTGTGAAAAAAGTGAATGGCAGTTTAATGGGAATAGCATTGAATCTATAAATTGCTTTCAGCAGTATGTTCATTTTCATGGCATTGATTCTACCTATCCATAAACATGGAATGTTTTTTCATTTGTTTGTGTCATCTCTGATTTTTTTGAGCAGTGGTTTGTTGTACTCCTTGAAGAGCTCCTTCACGACTTTTGTTAACTGTATTCCTAGGAACTTTATTCTTTTTGTAGCAATTGTGAATGGGAGTTCATTCATGAGGTGGCTCTTGGCTTGCCTGTTATTGATGTATAGGAATGCTAGCGATTTTTGCACATTAATTTTACATCCCGAGACTTGCTGAAATTGCTTATCAGCTTAAGAGGTTTTGGGCTGAGATGATAGAGTTTCTTAGTTATAAGATTATTTCATCTGCAAACAAAGATAATTTGACTTCCTCTTTTCCTATTTCAATTGTTTTATTTGTTTCTCTTGCCTGATTGCCGTGGCCAGAACTTTCAATACTACTTTGAATAGGAATGGTGAGAGAGGGCAAACATGTCTTGTGCCAGTTTTCAAGGGGAATGCTTCCAGGTTTTGGCCATTCAATATGACATTGGCTGTGGGTTTGTCATAGATGGCTCTTATTATTTTGAGGTATGTTCCTTCAATACCTATTTTATTGAGAGCTTTTAACATGAAGGGATATTAAATTTTAATGAAGGCCTTGTCTGCATCTATTGAGATAATCCTGTGGTTTTCATCTTTAGTTCTGTTTATGTGATGAATTACATTTATTTATTGTGTGTGTTGAACCAGCCTTACATCTTGGGGATGAAGCCAGCTTGATTGTGGTGGATAAGCTTTTTGATGTGCTGCTGGATTTGGATTACCAGTATTTTCTTGAAGATTTTTTTCATCAGTGTCCATCAAGGGTATTGACCTGAAATTTTGTTGTTGTTGTTGTATCTCTGCCAGGTTTTGGTATCAGGATGATGCTGGCCTTATAGAATGAGTCAGGGAGGAGTCTCTCCTTTTCAATTTTTTGGAATAGTTTCAGTAGAATTGCTACCAGCTCTTCTTTGTACCTTTGGTGGAATTCAGTTGTGAATCTGTCTGCTCCTTGGCATTTTATTTTTGGTTGCAAGGCTATTTATTACTACCTCAATTTCAGAATTCATCATTGGTCTATTCAGGGATTCAATTTCTTCCTGGTTCCATGTTGAGAGGGTGTATGTGTCCAGGAATTTATCCATTTCTTCTATATTTTCTAGTTTATGTATATAGAGGTGTTTGTAATATTCTCTAATGGTTGTTTGTACTTCTGTGGAATCAGTGGCAATATCCCCCTTATCATTTCTGATTGTTTATATGAATCTTCTCCCTTTTCTTCTTTATTAGTCTAGCTAGCAGTCTATCTATTTTATTATTTTTAAAAAAACCATCTCCTGGATTTATTGATCTTTTGAAGGGTGTCTCTTGTACTTCCCTCAGTTCAGCTCTGATCTTGGTGATTTCTTGTCTTCTGCTAGCCTTGGAATTTGTTTGTTCTTGGTTCTCTAGTTCTTTTAGTTGTGATGTGAGGTTGTTAACTTGAGATCTTTCTGAATTTTTGATGTAGGCATTTAGTACTATAAATTTTCCTCTTAACACTGTTTTGGCTGCATCCCAGAGATTCTGGTACATCGTATTTTTGTTCTTATTAGTTTCAAAGAACTTCTTGATTTGTGCCTTAATTTCATTATTCAAGAGCATGTTGTTCAATTTCCATGTAGTTGTATGGTTTTGAGTGAATTTTTAAATCTTGAGTTCTAATTTGATTGTGCTGTGGTCTAAGAGTCTGTTATGATTTCAATTCTTTTATATTTGCTAAGGGGTGTTTTATTTCTGAATATGTGATCAATTTTAGAGTAAGTGCCATGCGGCAATGTGAAGGTATATTTTGTTGTTTTGAGTGGAGAGTTCTGTAGCTATCTATCAGGACCACCTGATCCAGAGCTGAATTCAGACCTTAAATGTCTTTGTTAATTTTCCATCTTGATTATCTAATTAATATTATGAGTGGAGTGTTAGAGTGTTCCACTATTATTGTGTGGGAGTCTAATTCTCTCTGAAGGTCTCTAAGAACTTGCTTTATGAATCTAGGTGCTCTTGTATTGGGTACATATATATTTAGGACAATTAGCTCTTTTTACTGAATTGAACCCTTTACCATTATGTAATGCCCTTTGTTGTCTTTTTTGATCTTTTTAAATAGGTTTAAAATCTGTTTTGTTGGAAACTAGGATTGCAATTCCTGCTTTTTTCTGTTTTTAAGTTGCTTAGTAAAATTTCCTCCATCCCTTTTGTCTGAGCCTATATGTGTCTTTGCATGTGAGATGGGTCTCTTGAAGACAACATATTCATGGGTCTTGTTTTTTAATCCACCTTGCCACTGTGTGTCTTTTAACTGGAAATTTTGCCCATTTACATTTAAGGTTGGTATTGTTATGTGTGGTTTTGATCCTGTCATCATGATTCTAACTGCTTATTTTGTAGACTTGTTTATGTGGTTGCTTCAGAGTATCACTGGTCTATGTACTTCAGTGTTTTATAGTGGCTGGTAATGATCTTTCCTTTTCATGTTTAGTGCTTCCTTCAGGAGCTCTTGTAAGGCAGGTCTGGTGGTAAATAATTCCCTCAGCATTTTCTTGTCTGAAAAGGATCTTATTTTTCCTTCATTTATGGAGTTTAGTTTGGCCAGATATGAAGTTCTGGGTTGGAATTTCTGTTCTCTAAGAATTTTGAATGTTGGCCCTCAATCTCTTCTGGGTGTAGGGTTTCCACTGAGGTCCACTGTTAGTGTTAGGGCTTCCTTTGTAGGTGGCCTGGCCTTTCTCTCTGGCTGCCATTAACATTTTTACTTTAATTTTAACCTTGGAGAATTTGATGATTATGTTTCTTGAGGGTGATCTTCTTGTGGAGTATCTTACTGGGGTATTCTGCATTTATTGAATTTGAAAGTTGGCCTGTCTAACTAGGTTTTGGAAGTTCTCCTGGATGATATCCTTAAATATTTTCCAAATTGCTTCTATTTTCCCTGTCTCTTTCAGGTAGCCCAATCAGTCATAGATTTGGTCTCTTTACATAATTCCATATTTCTTGGAGGTTTTGTTCATTTCTTTTCATTCTTTTTTTTTTTCCATTCTTGTTTGTTTGTCTTTTCTTTCCAGAAAGATGGACTTCAAGATCTGAGATTTTTTCCTTCACTTGGTCTATTCTGTTATTAATACTTGTGACTGCATTATGGAGTTCTTGTAGTGTGTTTCTCAGCTCTATAATGCTATTTATACTCCTCTGTATACTGGTTATTTTGGCTGTCAGCTTCTGCATTGTTTATCATGATTCTTAGCTTCCTTGCATTGGATTACAACGTCCTCCTTTAGCTGAGTCAAGTTTGTTTTTATCCACATTCTTAAGCCTACTTCTGTCATTTCAGCTATCTCAGCCTCAGTCCAGTTCCAAACCCTTGCTGGAGAGGTGTGGTCATTTGGAAGAAAGGGGAAACTCTGGCTTTTCAAGTTTTTAGTGTTTTTATGCCAAATCTTTCTCATTTGTGGGCTTATCTACCTTCACTCTTTGAGGTTGCTGATGGGTGTGAATGGGGTTTCTGTGGGTTTTTGTTGTTGTTCTAGTTTGTCTTCTGTAGGACTGGTGTAGTTTGCTGGGGGTCCACTCCAGACCCCAGTCACCTCAGTTTTTCCAGTACCTAGAGGTATTACCAGTGAAGTCTTCAAAACAGCAAAGATGGAAGTCTGCTCCTTCCTCTGGGAACTGTGTCCTAAGGGTATTGACCTGTTGGCTCGCCCAAATGCATCTGTAGGAGGTGGCAGGAGACCCTGGTTGGGAGATCTCACCCAGTTAGGAGGAATGGCATTAGAGACACACTGAAAGAAGTGGTTTGTTGCATTTTGGTAGAGCAGCTGTGCTGTATTGGGGATCCCTTCGGCTCCTGATTAGTTTGGCTCTCCAAGGCCCACAAGCTGGACCAGCTGAGTAGCCCAAACAACAAAGATGGTGGTGCACATCTCCCCACAGGCACTCTGTCCCAGGGAGAAATCAGAACTCTGTTTATAGAATCGGGGCAGTGGTGGCCGGAGGCCCTGGCTGGGAGTAACTGCCCATGGTGGAGGAATCAATCAGGGTTCTGTTTAAGGAAGCAATCTGGCCACTCCTCAACAAAACAGTGGTGCCATCCTGGCAAACTGCCTCTGTGCTTGTTGGCTTGGACTCTCCAAATCCCAGAGGCTGGAATGGCCAAGTTGCCCAAACAACACAGGTGGCAATCTGCTCCTCCTTTTGAGAACTCTATCCCAGAGAGAGATCAGAGCTCTGTCCTAGAATACCAGTGGGGGTGGCTGGAGGCCCTGGCTAGGAGGTCCTGCCCAGTGAGGAGAAATGGATTGGGGTCCTACTTAAAGAAGTAGCCAGGCCACGTTTGGTAAAGCAGTTGTGCTGCTGTTCAGGGGATGCTTCCTCATCCCAGTCATTGGAGTCTCCAAAACCTACAAAGTAGAGTGGCTGAATCGTCCAAACAGCAAAAATTGTGTCCCATCCTTCCCCTTAGGGTTAATGTCCCATCTCAGGCAGGCTCTACCCTAGTGCCAGTGGTTGGCTGGAACTTCAAGCCAGTAGGTCTTTTCTTGTGAGGGGCCGTGGAAGTGGAACCTGCAGATGGATGTTACTTGGCCCCCTGGATTCAACCCCCTTCCCAGGGGTACGTACGGACCTCTTGCCTTGCCTGAGTTGCATTCACCTTTGTTGGGGATCCAGAGCCAGAGTATGAAAATCTCCTGGGTCTCTGTGTGTGCCTGAGCAGCTGCTCTGCTGAGACTCCACACAGCTCCATGTATCGGACCCAAGGCTCTGGTGAAGTGGGCTCATGAGGGGATCTCCTGATCCAATGGTTGCAAAGATCTATGGGAGAAGCATGGTTTCCTGGAGTCTTACACTCACTCACTGCTTCCCTTGGTTAGGGGAGGGGGTTCTCTAGGCTCTGAGTCACTCCCAGGTGCACTGTTGCCCTGCTATGCTTTTCATTTCCTATGGGTCAAGTTGTTCTCCTGATCAGTCCCAGTGTGAGTATCTGGATATATCTGTTGAATGTGCTGTATTTACTCGCCCCTTTCATTCCTCTCTGGTAGCATGCATCATAGCTACTTCTAATTGACCATCTTGTATTACACCCTGTCCTCTTGTATAATTATTTTTTCTTTGAGATAAGGTTTCACCATGTTGCCTAGACTGGTCTCACACTCCTGAGCTCAAGTGATCTGCCTGCCTTGACCTCCCAAAGTGCTAGGATTATAGGCATGAGTCACTGTATCCATCTTCTTTTGTATAATAATTATCATTTATTTTAATTTTACAAGTATTCACATCACACTTATTCCAAAATTGACCACATAATTGGAAGTAAAGCACTCCTCAGCAAATATACAAGAACAGAAATTATAACAAACTGTCTCTCAGACCACAGTGCAATCAAACTAGAACTCAGGACTAAGAAACTCAATCAAAACCACTCAACTACATGGAAACTGAACAACCTGCTCCTGAATGACTACTGGGTACATAACGAAATGAAGACAAAAATAAAGATGTTCTTTGAAACCAATGAGAACAAAGATACAACATACCAGAATCTCTGGGACACATTTAAAGCAGTGTGTAGAGGGAAATTTATAGCACTAAATGCCCACAAGAGAAAGCTGGAAAGATCTAAAATTGACACTCTAACATCGCAATTAAAAGAACTACAGAAGCAAGAGCAAACACATTCAAAAGTTAGCAGAAGGTAAGAAATAACTAAGATCAGAGCAGAACTGAAGGAGATAGAGACACAAAAAACCCTCCAAAAAATCAATGAATCCAGGAGTTGGTTTTTTGAAAAGATCAACAAAATTGACAGACCTCTAGCAAGACTAATAAAGAAGAAAAGAGAGAAGAATCAAATCAATGCAATAAAAAATGATAAAGGGGATATCACCACCGACCCCACAGAAATACAAACTACCATCAGAGAATACTATAAACACCTCTATGCAAATCAACTAGAAAATCTAGAAGAAATGGATAATTTCCTGAACACTTACACTCTTCCAAGACTAAACCAGGAAGAAGTTGAATCCCTGAATAGACCAATAGCAGGCTCTGAAATTGAGGCAATAATTAATAGCCTACCAACCAAAAAAAGTCCAGGACCAGATGGATTCACAGCTGAATTCTACCAGAGGTACAAGGAGGAGCTAGTACCATTCCTTCTGAAACTATTCCAATCAATAGAAAAAGAGGGAATCTTCCCTAACTCATTTTATGAGGCCAACATCATCCTGATACCAAAGCCTGGCAGAGACACAACAACAAAATAGAATTTTAGACCAATATCCCTGATGAACATTGATGCAAAAATCCTCAGTAAAATACTGGCAAACCGGATTCAGCAGCACATCAAAAAGCTTATCCACCATGATCAAGTGGGCTTCATCCCTGGGATGCAAGGCTGGTTCAACATTCGCAAATCAATCAACGTAATCCAGCATATAAACGGAACCAAAGACAAGAACCACATGATTATCTCAATAGATGCAGAAAAGGCCTTTGACAAAATTCAGCAGCCCTTCATGCTAAAAACGCTCAATAAATTCGGTATTGATGGAATGTACCTCAAAATAATAAGAGCTATTTATAAGAAACCCACAGCCAATATCATACTGAATGGGCAAAAACTGGAAAAATTCCCTTTGAAATCTGGCACAAGACAGGGATGCCCTCTCTCACCACTCCTATTCAACATAGTGTTGTAAGTTCTGGCTAGGGCATATAGGCAAGAGAAAGAAATCAAGGGTATTCAGTTAGGAAAAAAGTCAAATTGTCCCTGTTTGCAGATGACATGATTGTATATTTAGAAAACCCCATCGTCTCAGCCCAAAATCTCCTTAAGCTGATAAACAACTTCAGCAAAGTCACAGGATACAAAATTAATGTGCAAAAATCACAAACATTCTTATACACCAGTAACAGACAAACAGAGAGCCAAATCAGGAATGAACTTCCATTCACAATTGCTTCAAAGAGAATAAAATACCTAGGAATCCAACTTACAAGGGATGTAAAGGACCTCTTCAAGGAGAACTACAAACCACTGCTCATTGAAATAAAAGAGGACAGAAACAAATGGAAGAACATGCCATGCTCATGGATGGGAAGAATCAATATTGTGAAAATGGCCATACTGCCCGAGGTTATTTATAGATTCAATGCCATCCCCATCAAGCTACCAATGAGTTTCTTCACAGAATTGGAAAAAACTGCTTTAAAGTTCATATGGAACCAAAAAAGAGCCCGCATTGCCAAGACAATCCTAAGTCAAAAGAACAAAGCTGGAGGCATCATGCTACCTGACTTCAAACTATACTACAAGGCTACAGTCACCAAAACAGCATGGTACTGGTACCAAAACAGAGATATAGACCAATGGAACAGAACAGAGTCCTCAGAAATAATACCACACATCTACAGCCATCTGATCTTCGACAAACATAAGAGAAACAAGAAATGGGGAAAGGATTCCCTATTTAATAAATGGTGCTGGGAAAATTGGCTAGCCATAAGTAGAAAGCTGAAACCGGATCCTTTCCTTACTCCTTATACGAAAATTAATTCAAGATGGATTAGAGACTTAAATGTTAGACCTATTACCATAAAAACCCTAGAAGAAAATCTAGGAAGTACCATTCAGGACATAGGCATGGGCAAGGACTTCATGTCTAAAACACCAAAAGCAACGGCAGCAAAAGCCAAAATTGACAAATGGGATGTAATTAAACTAAAGAGCTTCTGCACAGCAAAAGAAACTGCCATCAGCGTGAATAGGCAACCTACAGAATGGGAGAAAATTTTTGCAATCTACTCATCTGACAAAGGGCTAATATCCAGAATCTACAAAGAACTCAAACAAATTTACAAGAAAAAAACAAACAACCCCATCAAAAAGGGGAAAAGGATATGAACAGACATTTCTCAAAAGAAGACATTCATACAACCAACAGACACATGAAAAAATGCTCATCATCACTCGCCATCAGAGAAATGCAAATCAAAAGCACAATGAGATACCATCTCACACCAGTTAGAATGGCAATCATTAAAAAGTCAGGAAACAATAGGTGCTGGAGAGGATGTGGAGAAATAGGGACACTTTTACACTGTTGGTGGGATTGTAAACTAGTTCAACCATTATGGGAAACAGTATGGTGATTCCTCAAGGATCTAGAACTAGAAGTACCATATGACCCAGCCATCCCACTACTGGGTATATACCCAAAGGATTATAAATCATGCTGCTATAAAGACACATGCACACATATGTTTATTGCGGGACTATTCACAATAGCAAAGACTTGGAATCAACCCAAATGTCCATTAGTGACAGACTGGATTAAGAAAATGTGGCACATATACACCAAGGAATACTATGCAGCCATAAAAAAGGATGAGTTTGTGTCCTTTGTAGGGACATGGATGCAGCTGGAAACCATCATTCTTAGCAAACTATCACAAGAACAGAAAACCAAACACTGCATGTTCTCACTCATAGGTGGGAACTGAACAATGAGATCACTTGGAATCGGGAAGGGGAACATCACACACCGGGGCCTATCATGGGGAGGAGAGAGGAGGGAGGGATTGCATGGGGAGTTACACCTGATGTAAATGACGAGTTGATGGGTGCTGATGAGTTGATGGGTGCAGCACACCAACATGGCACAAGTATACATATGTAACAAACCTGCACGTTATGCACATGTACCCTAGAACTTAAAGTATAATAATAATAATAATAATAAATTTTACAAGTATTTATAGCCCAAGACACTATTAATGTTATAGTTTGTATGTCAACAGTCATTTAGATTTATCCACATTTCCACCTTTCTATTGCTTTTCATTGTTCTCTGCATTTCTATCTTTTATTTATTTATTTATTTATATTTTGTTTCTGCCTGAAAAATTTCTTTAATATTTATTATAGTGTGAGTCTTCTGGGAACAAACTTTTTGGATGTTTTGTTTCCTTTCTCAACTGGAATGTATTTTCACCTTTGAAGTTCATTTTCACAGTGCATAGAATTTTAGTTTGGCAGTTATTTTCTTTCAGTCCTTTGAAAACATTGCACTGCTTCCAGGCTTCCACAGTGTTTATCAAGAATTTAGATATTATTCTTATTATCCCTTCTTTTAAAAAGGGTGTTTTTTTTTTTTTCATTTGGCTGTTTTGAAGATTTTCTCATTATCTTTTTGTTTTATTTTGCTTTTACTTGTGTCAGGGTCTCACTCTGTCACCCAGTCTGGAATACAGTGGTGAGATCATAGCTCGCTGTAACCTCCACCTCCCAGGCTCAAATGATCCTCTTGCCTCAGCCTCCCAAATAGCTAGGACTACAGACAGGCACCACCATACCCAGCTAATTTTTTCTGTAGAGGCAGGGTTTTGCCATGTTGTTCAGTCTGGTCTCGAATTCCTGAACTCAAGTGATCCACCTATCTTGGTCTCCCAAAGTGCTGAAATGACAAGTGTGAGCCATTAAAACTGTTCCCTCATTATCTTTGGCTTTTAGCATTTTTTACTCTAATATGCTCAGAAAATTTTAAATTTGTATGTATCCTGTTTCGTTCATAAAACTTTCTGTATCTGTGGATTGATTTCTTTATTAGATTTAGAAAATTCGTGACCAGGGTCTCTTAAAATATTACTTCTATCATATTCTTTCTCTTTTCCTTCTTATGAGACTCTACTGATAATGTCATTTAGAACATCTCAAAGTGTTTAATATATTCTTTATGCCATTTTTGAGTACATGAGCTACATCAATGAACAACAACATCAAAATGACTGCCTCAGATCTTAAATTCTATTAAGATTAAAGATAAAACAAATTATTTATTTTCATTTACAGATGAGAAAACAGACCCAGAGAGAGGTTTTTTTTTTTCTTTTTTTCTTTTTTTTACTTCCCCAAAAAGGTGAGCCAAATAGGTGGTGAGTGATGTAATCAGAGTTTATACCCATGTAGCTTTCTCTCAAGCTACACATTTTACTGTATGAATAATATTTATATTTATTTCACCTTTCCTAAGAGGGAAAACTTGGCTATTTATATATTTTGAAAATCTTGGGAGAACTTTTAATATGGACTCAAGGTATTATGTATGAAATGGGAGCCCTCCTTTATAAAGAATCTTGTAGACTAATATCTATTCTGTGATGGTTGCTTTAAATGGACCTATTCTGCTGAGGGCTGGGCATGGTATCTCATGCCTGTAATCCCAGCACTTTGGGAGTCTGAGGCAGGAGGATCATCTGAGGTCAGGGGTTGAGACCAGGCTGGTCAACCTTGTAAAACCCCGTCTTCACTAAAAAAATACAAAAATTAGCCAGGTGCGGTGGCGTGCACCTCTAATCCCAGCTACTCAGGAGGCTGAGGCAGGAGAATCATTTGAACCCTGAGGCAGAGGTTGCAATGAGTCGAGATTGTGCCACTGCACTCCAGCCTGGCTAACAAGAGTGAATCTCCATTTCAAAAACAAAACAAAACAAACAAACAAAAAAAACAAAAGGTGAGATGGGTAAAAGTTCCTGCAGAACAGTTGGCCTCAGGTTGCAGTACTCATCCCCATTGCTTATCGGATGCCTGAGCCAAGTAATTGTTTCTGGCTCCTATTTTTCCTGATTCTCAAGCTAGACCACAGCTCCCAGTAACCACTAATGAGTGGCAAGGATGCACTCCTTGACTCAATATATCTTTCAGGAAGTAATTTTGTTTTTTGCCTTTCAGCTCTACATTTCACAAGTTCAGGTAAGAAGCCCAACTCTGTAGCCCTTTACCATTATGGCTGAAGAGCATTAGGATGGAATTTAAATATTTCAGCTGCTCACTTTGTACATAAGTTAAATTCTTTGCAGTTGAGCTCCCTTTGGCTCTCTAGACACACACAGTAAATTGTTTTTTAATCTGGCATTTATTTTCACTTGACTCATTTATAAAGT
The DNA here is from genome assembly GCF_002776525.5 of Piliocolobus tephrosceles. Lineage (NCBI taxonomy): Eukaryota > Metazoa > Chordata > Mammalia > Primates > Cercopithecidae > Piliocolobus > Piliocolobus tephrosceles. The sequence continues at coordinate 84,897,549 of NC_045436.1, read as the reverse complement.
CTTCATTTTTTTCTTCTGTGCATTTGTAACTCTATTAGCTTAGAGACACCATTCATTTTGTAAGCAGTGCTTTAAACACATTTCATCTATCAGAATTAATTTTGCTGAATGCACCATCAAATAAATACATTAAAAACAAATGTAACACTTCATTAATCAAAATGTCAACTTCCACAGATATAAAATGTCCCCCATCTTAAAAATTCACTTCCTTTGCTGTTTGACTAAAATATGAAAAGTGATGTAAAATACTATCATTCTATTATAATATGCATGCAAGATTTGAAGGTGTAATCCATTATAATTAAGGCTAATTAATTATTATATGGTCAAATGAGCAACAAATGCACATGCAAAATCTAAGAAGTTAATTATTTGAATATTGGTTAATTAATTGTGCATTCAAATGCACATTTGTTTTAGCATGCAGACACTTTGCACTTTTAACAAGGGATTAGTCTAAATAAAAAACAATGAAAGTGAAACATTTTCAAAATATCTCTGCTCTATGGGGAAAGAAAATAAATTAAGATCAAACAAATCTGATTCTTCAAAACCAAATCTATTTTTTTTTCACTAAAGGGTCTTCAAAAGAAAGAAAAAACATAGTATGAACACTCCTTTAGTATGACAAAATTAGTCCAGATTATTTACTTTGTAGGAGGCATTCAACTTGAACATAATTAAAAGGAAATCTTCACCATGTTAAGTGGCCTGCCATCTGCATAAAGGTCCCCCCAAAGGCCAATATTCAGACAGAATTGCTCTCTTTTAAAAATAAAACTAGAATCAGGTAAAGATGAGCAAATACCCAGTTAGCTAAGTGGTTTCAAGCAAACTCTTTTCATCTTCAAATTTCACAAACCACATAACCGAAGTTTGTGAGGGGGTACATGAGAGATACCACAGTGGCAACAACAACAAAAACCCCCAGGAGGAATAAGATAGAATGAGGAACCAGCAAAAGAGGCAGAACATAGATAATTGGAAACACAGGAGGATAACTACAATATTATAGAATCACGTAAACCAACAGAAGAGATGGTAACCTGTAACAAATCATTATAGTAGCAAGGGGTGAGGAGGAACAGGGTTTCTATGTGAGAGTGGTTGACAGAGTCTAAAAACAGATCAATAAGATTAAGGCATAAAATAGGGTCATGGAATTGGGGTCTAGGATAAATGTCAATATGTTGTCATTAAGCAGAAGGAGTTATGAAGAGCATAAATAATGAGGCAGCCAATGAGTTTGCTAGTAAAGAATTAACACTGACCTATTTAGCATATAATATATGTTCAAGGCACCATACTAGGTTACCTAAGACATGATACCTACTTTAGAGGAGCTTCTATTCTGGATTGGGAGATGGAAAGAATAACACATTACCAAGTCATTAATACTCAGAAGAAAGGTACACACTGTAATAGCTGTTAGCTGTTGATACATGGAAAGAGAGCAAGCTCCATGGACAGATGATGATGTCTAAAGCTTCAACATAAGGTAGTCATAAGCTTGGAGTTAAGGTGGTAAACAGATGAAGGGAGAAGGGAAGGCCTTCCAGGTAGGAAGTGCTGGATCTTGAGAATATGTTAGATGTTATGGCAGACATAATCTAATGCCTACCCAATGTAAATTCTCCAATCCCCTATTTTCTGCTCACAGAATCCACATTTATTCAGTTAGCAATGGAGATCTCAAGTGGAGAAGGACCCTATCCTAGCTCTAGGAAATGAGTTGTGATTGGTCTAAATCAGAAGTGCTTTTATGCACTTTTGCCATTGATTGTTCTGTGGGTAGCCATGTAATTTATTTCTGCCAATAAGAAATAACAGTTTACTTTAGTTCTTAGTAAAATGAAGCAAACTTGGTTGGCCCAGTTTTTTTTTCCTTTTGGCTTTTCCTCTTTGTTTTGCTTATAAAATGGACTTATTTTTAAAAGAGCAGTCGTTAATGTAAAACCATTTTGAGAAGCAATGAAGATAAAAGCCACTAAGCTTTGCTTAGCAGAAAGGTACAAAGAGCCTCGGATCTTGTCATTGTCATTGAGCAGTTGTGCTGGCCTGGAATGCCTAACTCCAGACCTCTTATTTTGTAAGAAAAAAAACTGTTTGTAGCAACAATTTAATCTTTGTTACTTGCAGAATGTTTTTCTGAATGGTTCAGAAAAGAAATGCTCTTATACCTTGGAACTTCATATGTGCAAATGTGTTGATGCCTGGTTTGAAGGTAGATTATTACAGAAATAATTTGTCTTTGTTCTATTCAGTCAGAATATGTAATATGTAATTCATACCTGACATAGACTTGGAGTGGTTGCTCAAAGAGATACTGAGAAGTTGAGTGGGAAAAGGAAAAAAAGGGTTTCTGGAGAAAGGGCTGACTATATATCTATATCGATTGTCCTTCTGAGAACCAAATGGTGAATAAGATATGGAAAAACATTCTATAATTGCATTCATTAGTTGGTGAAGAGTAAGAAATATGCAGTCCAGAAACTGTCGTAAATCTGGGTGCCCAGATAAGTGTGCAGAGAATACTCAGAACAGGCTATCTCCCCTTGAAGGTATAAATCCACACCATGGGAACTTGAGCATCGGTTTAGTGAGGTTCTGAAGTCCAATGAAGAAAAAAAAGCATTCTGGAAGCCACCCGAAGTGACTCTAATAAAAAATCTGTTACACAAGCAGGGGTCACGAAGGACTCCACATTCAGAATACGTACAGTATTGACTATAAGTGAATCTGCCTCCCCTTTCTCTTTGGGAACTGTAAAAAAAAAAAAAAAAATAGCCAGTTTCAAACTTTAGTATTTAGCAGAAAAAATTCTTAAATTGATGCTATCTAGATGGCCAAAACTCCACGTGGAGAATCCAACAGAAAGTGTCTCTAGATGACTGAACAGAGCAAAGACAAATTATTTCTGGAATAACCTACCTTCAAACCAGGCATCAACAGATTTGCATATATAAAGTTCCAAGGTAAAATAGCAGTTTATAGTTAAAAGAAATTACTAAACACAAGGAAGTAAACTATCCTATATGAGAAAGAAAACAGATACTCAAACCTCACATTTTGAAATTATGGGGCACCATATAAATGTACATTAATATATTTCAATAAATAAAATAAAATCTGAACAAATTTGAAAAGCCACAAAGCAGTGTATTACGCACATCTGAAAAAAGAATGAGTGAACTAGAAAATAAACAACTGAAGATAATTATCTAAGAAGCCCACCAGAAAGGCAGAGGTGGAAAATATAAAAAATATATCAAAATATAGAGAGAATAATAAACATAAAAAGTCAAACTTACATGTATGTCTATGTGTTTAGCTGAAGTTTCAGTATGCAAAGAAAGAGAATGATGAAAAGGAAATATTTGAAGATATTATTGCTGAGAATTTTACATAAGTGATGAATGATAGCAGTATCATTCAACAAATCCATTAGGACAAATATCTAATGCATGCAGGGCTTAAAACATAGATGACGGGTTGGTAGGCACAGCAAGCCACCATGGTACATGTATACCTATGTAACAAACCTGAATGTTCAGCACATGTATCCCAGAGCTTAAAGTAAAATTGAAAAACAAACAAACAAACACACAAATGAAAAATCCAAATCCAGCAAATTTCAAACAGGGAAATAAAAAAATTTACATCTAAAAAAATTTGCATGATAGGAAAATGAAGAACATCAATGTTAGCCAGGGAATTGCATGTATTTTGAAAAACAACTGTTGGCATGCTACTGTGCCATGACAGAGATGAAATGAATAACCATGCATCTGAAACTGCCTGCAATAAGCTGGGGTCCGTCAGATTCATAGAACTATATAATCAGGTGGCCCAGCAATAATCCATTGTGAAATAGCAGTGATACCATCTGGAATTACGAGCAGAGGGCAAAAGTCAACTGCACGAGCAAGTAGCCCAGGCTCCCATTTTATCTGCAATTATTGTACCAGAAACTACTCAGCTCACAACTTTGTCTACTTGAGATATTCCTTACAATAAGAAAAGTGAGAAAAACAAAGTCAAAACTTGGCTTATGATGAAACAGTTTGGTATATTGGTGCCTGCCCAAAACAGATAGCAAATTCATTACAAATCTTATGCAGTAGCTTTGAAAGACAGTGATTAGAAAAAATCACCCCCACAGTAGGCAGAACTTTGGTGATGCATTTAGTCACCTACTTTGCATAGATCAGTATATGGACCTATGAACAGTGGTGAATGGCTGAGGTCGCTAGTCAGTGGCTTTAAAGGAAAAAGATTGCATGGCCAGGGTCAAAAAGGTATGTGCAGAGGTATACAGATGGACTTATAGGAGTGGACATAAAGTTTAAAACCTTCGTATTAGCACCCATCAAAGAGCAAACACCATAGGAAAGGCGCCAAAAAATGAAGTATACCAAATAACTTGGCTTGTTGATACCAACAGATTTTGTCATTAGCTACCTCAGTGCTAAAACAATAGGCACATGAGCAAAGTGGTTATGGTGATAGGGATGGAGATTCTGCATAAAGTCTTCAGCGTGGATTCCCATTTAGTAAAATTTATCTTACTACTCCCAATATCAAATTTCTTCTCTGCTAGCAACTTACACCAACACCAAGCCACTGAAATGGTATCATTCCTTGAGGAGACCAATTTACCAAATTGCAGCTTGTAAGGGTATATTGTATATTCCTTAATGACTTATTGTAGCTATGTTCACTTTTGACTATTTTGACTTTTAAACTTCACACTAGAGATTTGAAAGATTTACACACTACTATTACAGTATTAGAACATTCTGAGTTTGATTACAAATTTGCCTCTACCTGTTTTATGAGGATAATTATCACCCTTTTGCTTCTGGTTGAATCACTCCCTTAAGCATTTTTCATTTGGCTTGTCTAATAATAATGAATTCCCTTAGCTTCGGCTTGTTTGGGAAAGACTATTTTCCCTTCATTTCTGAAAGACAGCTTTGCTGGGTATAGTACTATTGGTTGACAGGTATGTTTTCTTTCAACACTTTAAATATATTATCCCATTCTCCCCTGGCTTGCAAGATTTCTGCTGAGAAATCTGCTAATGGTCTCATGACGATTTTCTTGTACATCACTTGATGTTTTTTCTCTTATTCCTTTAAAAATTCTTTTCCTTTGACTTTTGACATTTTGATCATAATTTGACTCAGTGAGGACCTCTGTGGCTTAAGCCTGTTTGGATAACTTTGAGTTTCACAGATCCAAATGTTAATATCGCTCCAAAAACTTGGGATTTTTTGCATTTGTCATATTAAATATACCTTCTATGAATCTCGCTATGTCTTCTCCCTCTGAAATTCTCATAGTGGGAACACTTTTTTGCTTAATGATATTCTGTAAATCCCAGCGCTTGATAGAGTGCCCCAAAATGTTATTTATTATTATTATGGCTATTAAAGAGGAGAAAACCAAAAAGAAAAAACAATGCTGACTGCTTTGTAGGAACAGAAAGTCTTAGTATACTATATATGTATATGAAACAGATAACTGATTTATATTTTAGACATAATACAGTCAAATTAGGGACAGCATATTTTTCATATCTAATGTAGGAAATCATCTTTTGTTTATATTAAATTAATGAGTTGATTTTAAAAGGTTTACATACTCTGGAAACTACTATAAAAAATAAAATGTGCCAAAATCACCTTCAAAATGAAAAAAGACTGGAAAAGGAAAATTAGAGTTTTGAAAGCATGATGTTTAAAACCAGGATGGGGAAAGGAATTCTAGACATTACTTTTTGAGAAAAATGATGTATGTAATAAATAAACATATGTAGGTCTTCCTGATGAATTAACATTTTATCATCATAGAATACTCCTTTATATCTTGTAAGATTCTTTATTTTGAAGCCCATTTGACACTAATATAGTAACAGTATGCCCTGCCACTGCCACTGTTAGTGTTTGCATGGTATATCTCTTTCCATTCTGTAATTTTATTTCTTTCTGTTACCTTTCATCTAAATTTTGTCTTTTGTAAATAACTTATGATTGGGTCTTGTTTCTTCATGCAGTTTGACAACATTTTAATAAAATTGTTTAATCTATACTTAATGCAAGTATTCAATATGGTTAAGTTTATCATTTTTCTATTTTGTTTACTATTTGTTCCTTCTGGGTTGTTTTACTCCCCACTTTGTTCCTTATTTCCTTTCCATTTGAGATTGAGTATATTTTTACTGTGTATTTTCTATTGGATTTTAAAAATCTCTATTTCTAGATTAATTTTAGAAGTTAGTATAGATATTTACAATATCGATCATTAATTTATCACAATCAACCTTGAATTAATATTATGCAACTTCACTAATAATGCAAGAACTTTATATGGAATAATGTCATTTATCTCCTATTCTTCATGCTTTTTGGTTATGTGTTACTTTAATAAGTTATCATTTTTGTGAGTACACAAAAGTATATATATTTATGTGTTACATGAGATATTTTGATACAGGCATGCAATGCATAATAATCACATTAAGGTAAATGGAGAATCCATAACCTCAAGCATTTATCCTTTGTGTTCCAAACCATTATATGCTTTTACTTATTTTTAAATGAACAATTACATTATTTTTGACCACAGTTACCCTCTTCTGCTAGCAAACACTAGGTCTTATTTATTCTAACTATTTTTATACCCATTAACAATCCCCACTTACTCCCCACTCTCCCAACTACTCTTCCCAGCCTTTGATAACCATCCTTCTATTCTCTATCTCCATGGGTTCAATTTTAATTTTTAGCTCCTACAGATAAGTAAGAACATGTGAAGCTTGTCTTATTGGGCTAGCTTATTTCACTTAACATAAAGATCTCCAGTTCCATCCATGTTGTTGCAAATGACTGGATTTCATTCTTTTTTAAATGAATGAATAGTACTACATCGTGCATAAATACCACATTTTCTTTATTCATTCATCTGTTGATGGACACTTAGGTTGCTTCCAAATCTTGGCTAGTGAATAGTGATGCAATAAACATGGGAGTACAGATATCTCTTCGATATACTGATATTCTTTCTTTTGTATATATACATGGCAGTGGGATGACTGGATTATATGATAGCTAAATTTTTGATTATGTGAGGAAACTCCAAACTTGTCTCCATAGTGATTGTAGTAATTTACATTTCCAACAAAAGTGTACAAGGGCTTCCTTTTGTCTACATTGTTGCTACCATTCCTTATTGCCTTTTAGATAAAAACCATTTTAACTCAGGTGAGATGATATTTAATTGTAGTTTTGATTTGCATTTATCTGATAATCAATAATGGTGAGCACTTTTTCATTTGCCTGTTTCCCATTTGCATGTCCTCTTTTGAGACCGGTGTATTCAAATCTTTCGCCCATTTTTCAATTGGATGATTAGATTTTTTTCCTCTAGAGTTGCTTGAGCTCCTTATATATTCTGGTTATAAATTCCTTGTCAGATGGGGAATTTGCAAATATTTTCTCCCATTCTGTGTGTTTTCTCTCCATTTTGTTGATTGTTTCCTTTGCTTTGCAGAAACTTTTTAACTCGATGTGATCCCGTTTGTCCTTTTTTACTTTGGTTGCCTGTGCCTTTGGGGTTTTGCTCAAGAAATCTTTTTCCAGTCCCATGTCCTGGAGATTTTCCTCAATGTTTTCTTGTAGTAGTTTCACAGTTTGAAGTCTTAGATTTAAGTCTTTAATCTATTTTGATTTGATTTTTCTAAATTGTAAAAGACAGGGGTCTAGTTTCATTCTTCTGCATATGGATATTCAATTTCCCAGCACCATTTATTAAGGAGGCCATCGTTTCCCCAATATATGTTCTTGGAAACTGTCAAAAATGAGTTCACTGTAGATGCATGCGTTTATTTCTGGGTTCTTTATTTCTGTTTCACTGGTCTATATGCCTGTTTTTATGCCAGTATCATGCTGTTTGGCTACTCTAGCTCTGTAGTATAATTTGAAGTCATGTAATGTGATTCCTCCAGTTTTGTTCTCTTTGGTAAGGATGGCTTTAGCTATTTTGGGTCTTTTATGGTTCTATGTAAATTTTAGGATTGCTTTTACTATTTCTGTGAAGAATGTAATTGGCATTTTGATTAGTATTGCATTGAATCTGTAGATTGCTTTGGTTAGTATGGACATTTTTACAACATTGATTTTTCCAATCCATCAATATGGAATGTTTTTCCATTTTTGGTGCCCACTCCAATTTCTTGCATCAATGGTTTACGGTTTTCATTGTAGAAATCTTTCACTTCTTTGGTTAATTCCTTGGTATTTAATTTTATGTGTGGCTATTGTAAATGGGATTACTTTTTAAATTTTTTTCTTCAGATTGTTTGCTGTTGGCATATAAAAATGCTACGGATTTTCATGTGTTGATTTTGTATCCTGCAACTTTACTGAGTTTGGTTATCAGTTCTAATAGTTTTTGGTGGAGTCTTAGGTTTCTCCAAATATAACATCATATCATCTGCAAAGAAGGATAATTAGACTTCTTCCTTTCCAATTTGGATGCCCTTTATATTTTTCTCTTGTCTGATTGCTCTAGCTTGGACTTCCAGTACTATGTTGAATAACAGCGGTGAAAGTGAGTATTCTTGTCGTGTTCCACATCTTAGAGGAAAAGCTTACAGTTTTTTCCTCATTCAGCATGATACTAGCTATGGAGTTCGTGATATGTGGCTTTTATTATGTTGAGGTATATTCCTTCTATATCCAGTTTTTTGAGGGTTTTTGTCATGAAGAGATGGTGAATTTTGTCAGATACTTTTTTAGCATCAATTTAAATGATCATATGGCTTTTGTCCATTATTGTGTTGATACGATGTAACACATTAATGACTCACAAATGATGAACCATTCTTGCATCCCTGAGATAAATTCCACCTGGTCATGAACCATGGTTTTTTAAACACATTGTTGAATGCAGTTTGTGAATATTTTCTTGATGATTTTTGCATCAGTGTTCGTCAGGGATATTGGCTTGTAGTTTTCTTTTTTGATGTGTCTTTGGTTTTGGTATCAGAGTAATATCGGCTTTGTAGAATGAGTTTGGAAGTATCCCCTCCTGGTATATTTTTCAGAAGAGTTTGAGTGGGATTGGTATTATTTCTTTTTTAAATATTTGGTACAATTCAGCAATGAAACCAGTGAGTCCCAGGGCTTTCTTTGCTGGGAGACTCTTTAGAATGGCTTTGCTCTTGTTACTTGTTATTGGTCTATTTAGGCTTTAGCTTTCTTCATGGTTCAATCTTGGCAGGTAGTATGTGTCTAGAAATTTGATCATTTCTACTAGATTTGCCAATTTATTGTCATGTAGTTGCTCATTGTTGCCACTAATGATTCTTTGAAATTCTGTGGTATCAGTTATAATGTCTCCTTGTTCATTTGTGATTTTATTTATTTGCATCTTCTCCCTTTTTTCTTTGTTCATCTAGCTAAACATTTGCAATGCTGTTTAAATTTTCAAAAAGACAACTTTTGGTCCATTGATTTTTGTGTATTGCTTTCTTCATTTCAATTTTATTTATTTCTTTGATCTTTATTATTTCTTTGCTTCTACTAATTTTGGGTTTGATTTTTCTCTTGCTTTTCTAATTTTTTAAGATGCATCACTAGGTTATTTGAAGTTTTCCTTCTTTCTTGATGTAGACAATTATGGCTATACACTTCCCTCTTAGTACTGCTTTTGCTGTATCCTATATACTTTGGCATGTTGTGTTGCCATTATTAAAGACAATTGTCAATTATCTTCTTAATTTCTTCATTGACCCACAGGTCATTTAGGAGCATATTGTTTAATTTCCATGTATTTGTAGAGTTTAGAAAATTCCTCTTTTTACTGGTTTCTAGTTTTATTTCACTGTGGTCAGGTCTTCTGATGTTGGATATTATTTTCATTTATTTTGAATTTTTTAAGACTTGTTTTGTGACCTAACATATGGTCTAATCTTGAGAATAATTAATGTGCAGATAAAAGGAATGTATATTCTGCAGCTCTTGAATAAAATGTTCTCTAAACAATTATTTGGTTTATTTGGTCTATAGTGCAAAATAAGTTTGATGTTTCTTTGTCGATGTTCTGCCTCAATGATCTGTTCAGTGCTGAAAGTGAGGTGTTGAAGTGTCCAGTTATTACTGTGCTGCAGACTCTCTCGCTCTTTAGCTCTAATAATATTTGCTTTACATGTCTGGGTGTCCCAGTGTTGGGTGCATATATGTTTAAAATTGTTATATCCTCTTGCTAAATTGACTCTTTTTTCATCTTGTTTGTCCTTTCTTATAGCTTTGGTCTTGAAATCTAATTTGTCTGATAAATTTAAAAAAGCTACTTCTGTACATTTTTTGGTATCCATTGGCATGGAATATCTTTTTCCATCCCTTTATTTTCAGTGTATATGTCTTTATAGATAAAGCTGTGATTCTTGTAAGCAACAGATCATTCAGTCTTGTTTCTTCATCCATTCAGCCATTTTGTCTTTTAATTAGAGAAGGTAGTTCATTTACATTAAATATTATTATTGATAAGTGAAGACTTACTTCTGCCATTTTGTTATTTGTTTTTTGGTGGTTTTTTAGTCTACTCTTCCTTCTTTTTTTCTCTGTCTTCCTTTTAGTGAAGTTGATTTTCTCTGCGATATGATTTAATTTATTGCTTTTTATGTTTTGTGTATCCATTGTATGTTTCTTGGTTTGAGGTTACCATCAGACTGGCAAATAGTATTTTGGAACCTGTTATTTCAACCTGATAACACTGTTTGCGAAAACAAACGAACAAGAAAAAAAATCTAATCAAAAACTTTACACCTTAAGTTTATCTTCCCACTTTTTAACTTTTTGTTGTTTTTATTTATATCTTATTATATTGTCTATGTCTTGAAAAGTTGTCACAGTTATTGTTTAAAGTTTTAATATTTGTGGGTACATAGTAAGTATATATATTTATGGGGTACATGAGATGTTTTGATACAGGCATGCAATGTGAAATAAGCACATCATGAAGAAGAATGGGGTATCCATCCTCTCAAATATTTATCCAATGAGTTGCAAACAATTCCATTATCCTTTAAGTTATTTAAAAATATATAGTTATTATTGAGTATAGTCACCCTACTGTGTTATCAAATAGTAGGTCTTATTTATCTTTTCTTTTTTTTTTTTTTTGCACACATTAACCTTCCTCATATCCCTCCCAGGCCCTTACTACCCTTCCCAGTCCCTGGTAACCAACCCTCTACTCCCTATATCCATGAGTTCAATTGTTCTGATTTTTAGGTCCCACAAATAAGTGAGAACATGCGATGTTTGTCTTTCTGTACTTGGCTTATTTCACTTAACATAATGATCTTCAGTTCTACCCATGTTTTTGCAAATGACTAGATCTCATTCTTTTATGTGAATGAATAGTACTCCATTGTGTATATGTACCACATTTAATTTATTCATTCATCTACTGATGGACACTTAGGTTACTTCCAAATCTTAGCTATTGTCAACAGTATTGCAATAAACATAGGAGTGTGGATATCTCTTCAATATACTAATTTCCTTGCTTTTGGGTATATACCGAGCAGTGGGATTTCTGGATCATATGGTAGCTTATTTTTTAGTTTTCTGAGGAACCTCAAACTGTTCTACATAATGACTGTACTAATTTACATTACCATCAACAATGTACAAGGTTTGCCTTTTTTTCCACATCCTCATCCACATTTGTTACTGTCTTTTGTATAAAAGTCATTTTAACTCAGGTGAGATGATATCTCAATGTAGTTTTGATTTGCACTTATCTGATGATCAATAATTTCAAACACTTTTTCGTATGCTTGTTTACCATTTGTATGTCTTTATGTGAGAGATGTCTATTCAAATCTTTTGCCCATTTTTCAATTGGATGATTAAAGTTTTTGCTATAGAGTTGTTTGTGCTCCTTATATACTTTGGTTATGGATTCCTTATCCCATGAGTAGTTTGCAAATATTTTCTCCCATTCTGTCAGTTATCTCTTCACTTTGTTGACTGCATCCTTTGCTGTGCAGAAGCTTTTTAATTTGATGTAATCCCATTTGTCCATGTTTGCTTTGGTTGTCTGTGTTTGTGGAGTGTTGCTCAAGAAAATGTTGCCCAAACCAATATCCTGGAGATTTTCCCCAATGTTTTCTCATTTTAATTCATTTTGATGTGGTTTCTCTATACGGGGAGAGATCGAGGTCTAGTTTTATTCTTTTGCATGTGGATATCCAGTTTTCCCAGCATCATTAATTCAAGAAACTGTCTTTTCCCCAGTGTATATTCTTGGCACCTTTATTAACAATTAGTTCCCTGTAGATACATGAATTTATTTCTTGGTTGTCTATTCTGTTCCATTGGTTTATGTGTCCGTTTCTATGCCAGTACCATATTATTTTGGTACTGATATACTAAAGCTCTATAGTATAATTTGGAATGAGGTATTGTGATTTCTCCAGCTTAGGATAGCTGTGGGTATTCTGGGTGTTTTGTGGTTCCATATAAACTTTGGGAACTTTTTTCTATTTTTGTCAATGATGTTATTGATATTTTGATAAGGATTGCATCTCTAGAATTGCTTTAGGTAGGATGGACATAATCTGTAGATTGCTTTGGTTACTATGGACATTTTAACAGTATTGATTCTTCCAATCTATGAAGATGGAATCTTTTTCCATTTTGTGGTTTCCTATTCAATTTCTTTCATGAATGTTTTATAATTTTCATTATAGTGATTTTTTGCTTTCATTATAGTGATTTTGTGGTTATTGTAAATGGGATTTTTTTTTAAAATTTCTTTTTTAGATTGTTTACTCTTGGCATACAGAAATGCTACTGGTTTTCATATGTTGATTTTGTATCTTGCAACTTAACTGAATTATCAATAGTAGCTTTCTTGTGGAGTCTTTAGTTTTTTCCAGATATAAAATCATGTCATCTACAGGCAAACATAATTTGATTTATTACTTTCCATTTTGGATGTTCTTAGTATCTTTCTATTTTCTAATTGCTCTAGCTAGAACTTCTAGTACTGCGTTGAGTAACAGTCATAAGAGTGGGCATCCTTATTGTGTTCAGATCTTAGAGGAAAGGTTTTTAGTTTTTCCACATTCAGTATACTAGCTGGAGGTCTTTCAAAAATGGTTTTTATTATATTGAGGTATGTTCCTTCTATCTTCAGTTTTTTGAGGGTTTTTTTTTTATCATAGAGAGATGTCACATTTTCAAATACTTTCAGCATTAATTTAAATGATCATATTTATTATTATTATTATTATTATTATTATTATTATTATTATACTTTAAGTTCTAGGGTACAGGTGCATAACGAATCATTTATTTGGTTGATAAGATGTGTCACACTGATTAATTTGTGTGTGTTGAGCCATCTTTGCATACCAGTAATCCCACTCATTCATGATGAATGATGTTTCTTTTTTTATTATTTATGCTTTAAGTTCTGGGATACATGTGCAGAACGTACAGGTTTGTTACATAGGTATACATGTGCCATGGTGGTTTGCCATACCCATCAACCCATAATCTACTTTAGGAATCCCTAATGCTATCCCTTCCCTAGTGCCCTACCTCCCAATATGCTCCAGTGTGTGACGTTCCCCTCCTTGTGTCCATGTGTTCTCGTTGTTCAAATCCCACTTATGAGTGGGAACATGCAGTGTTTGGTTTTCTGTCCTTGTGTTAGTTTGCTGAGAATGATGATTTCCAGCTTCATCCATGTCTCTGCAAAGGACATAACTTTTTTATGGCTGCATAGTATTCCATGGTGTATATGTGCCACATTTTCATTGATGGGCATTTGGGTTGGTTCCAAGTCTCTGCTATTGTGAGTAGTGCTGCAATAAACATACGTGTGCATATGTCTTTATAGTAGAATGATTTATATTCCTTTGGGTATATACCCAGTAATGGGATTGCTGGGTCAAATGGTATTTTTGGTTCTAGATCTTTGAGGAATCGCCACACTGTCTTTCACAATAGTTGAACTAATTTACACTCCAACCAACAGTGTGAAAGCATTCCTATTTCTCCACATCCTCTCCAGCATCTGTTGTTTCCTGACTTTTTAATGATCACCATTCTAACTGGTGTGAGATGGCATCTCATTGTGGTTTCGATTTACATTTGTCTAATGACCAGTGATGATGAGCTTTTTTTCATATGTTTCTTGGCCACATAAATGTCTTTTGAGAAGTGTCTGTTCCTATCCTTTGCCCACTTTTTGATATTTTTTTTTTTTGTAAATTTGTTTACGTTCTTTATAGATTCTGGATATTAGCCCTTTGTCAGATTGATAGATTGCGAACATTTTCCCCCATTCTGTAGGTTGCCTGTTCACTCTGATGATAGCTTCTTTGGCTGTGCAGAAACTCTTTAATTAGATCTCATTTGTCAATTTTGGCTTTTGCTGCCATTGCTTTTCATGTTTTAGTCATGAAGTCTTTGCCCATTCCTATGTCCTTAATGGTATTGCCTAAGTTTTCTCCTAGGGTTTTTATGGTGTTAGGTCTTATATTTAAGTCTTTAATCCATCTTGAGTTAACTTTTGTATAAGGTGTAAGGAAGGGTTCTAGTTTCAGTTTTCTGCATGTGGCTAGCTAGTTTTCTCAACACCATTTATTAAATAGGGAATCCTTTCCCCATTTCTTATTTTTGTCAGGTTTGTCAAAGATCAGATAGTTGTAGATGTGTGGCATTATTTCTGAGGTTTCTGTTCTGGTTCCATTGGTCTCTCTCTATATATACGTTTTGGTACCAGTACCATGCTGTTGTAGTTACTGTAGCCTTGTAGTATAGTTTGAAATTGGGTAGTGTGATGCCTCCAGCTTTGTTCTTTTTGCTTAGGATTGTCTTGGCTATATGGGCTCTTTTTGATTCCATATGAAATTTAAAGTAGTTTTTTCTAATTCTGCAAAGGAAGTCAATGGTAGCTTGATGGGGATGGCATTGAATCTATAAATTACTTTGTGCAGTATGGACATTTTCATGATATTGATTCTTCCTATTCATGAGCATAGAATATTTTTCTATTTGTTTGTGTCCTCTCTTATTTCCTTGAGCAGGGCTTTGTAATTCTCCTTGAAGAGTTCCTTCACATCCCTTTAAGTTGGATTCCTAGGTGTTTTATTCTCTTTGTAGCAATTGTGAATGGGAGTTCACTCATGATTTGGCTCTCTGTTTTACTATTATTGGTGTATAGGAATGCTTGTGATTTTTGCACATTGATTTTGTATCCTGAGACTTTGCTGAAGTTGCTTATCAGCTTAAGGAGATTTTGGGCTGAGACGATGGGGTTTTCTAAATATACAATGATGTCATCTGCAAACAGAGCCAATTTGACTTTCTCTCTTTCTATTTGAATACCCTTTATTTCTTTCTCTTGCCTAATTGCCCTGGCCAGAACTTCCAACACTATATTGAATAGGAGTGGTGAGAGAGGGCATCTTTGTCTTGTGCCAGTTTTCAAAAGTACTGCTTCCAGATTTTGCCCATTCAGTATGATATTGGCTGTGGGTTTGTTATAGATCACTCTTATTATTTTGAGGTGTGTTTCTTCAATACCTAGTTTATTGAGAGTTTTTAACAAGAAGGATGTTGAATTTTATTGAAGACCTTTTCTGCCTCTATTGAGATAATCATGTGTTTTTTGTCTTTAGTCCTGTTTATGTGATGAATCACGTTTATTGATCTGCATATGTTGAACCAGCCTTGCATCCCAGGGATGAAGTCAACTTGATGGTGGTGGATAAGCTTTTTGATGTGCTGCTGGATTTGTTTTGCCAGTAGTTTATTGAGGATTTTTACATCAATGTTCATCAGGGATATTGGCCTGAAATTTTCTTTTTTTTTTGGTTGTGTTTCTGCCAGATTTTGGTATCAGGATGATGCTGGCCTCATAAAATGAGTTAGGGAGGAGTCCCTCTTTTTTTGTTGTTTGGAATAGTTTCAGAAGGAATGGTACCACCTCTTCTTTGTACCTCTGGTAGAATTTGGCTGTGAATCCATGTAGTCCTGGGCTTTTTCTGGTTGGTAGGCTATTAATTGCTGCCTCGATTTCAGAATTTGTTATTGGTATATTCAGGGATTCGACTTCTTTCTTATTCTTGGAAGGGTGTATGTGTCCAGGAATGTATCCATTTCTTCTAGATTTTCTAGCTTATTTGTGTAGAGGTGTTTATAGTATTCTCTGATGGTAGTTTGTATTTCTGTGGGATTGGCGGTGATATTCCCTTTATCATTTTTTATTATGTCTATTTGATTCTTCTCTCTTTTCTTCTTTAGTAGTCTGGCTAGCGGTCTATTTTGTTAATCTTTTCAAAAATCCCTCTCGTGAATTCATTGATTTTTATTTTAAGGGTTTTCCGTGTCTCTGTCTCCTTCAGTTCTCTTATCTTAGTTATTTCTTGTCTTCTGCCAGCTTTTGAATTTGTTTGCTCTTGCTTCTGTAGTTCTTTTCATTGTGATGTCATGGTGTCGATTTTAGATCTTTCTTGCTTTCTCCTTTGAGCATTTAATGCTATCAATTTCCCTCTAAACACTGCGTTAGCTGTGTCCCAGAGATTCTGGTATGTCGTGTCTTTGCTCTCATTGGTTTCAAAGAACATCTTTATTTCTGCCTTAATTTCGTTATCTACCCAGTATTCATTCAGGAGCAGGTTGCTCAGTTTCCATGTAGTTGTGCGGTTTTGAGTTTCTTAATCCTGAGTTCTAATTTGATTGCACTGTGGTCTGAGAGACTGTTATGATTTCTGTTCTTTTGCATTTGCTGAGGAGTGTTTTACTTCCAATTATGTGGTCAATTTTAGAATAAGTGTGATGTGGTGCTGAGGAGAAATTATATTATGTTGATTTGGGGTGGAGAGTTCTGTAGATGTCTATTAGGTCCCCTTGGTCCAGAGATGAGTTCAAGTGCTGAATATCATTGTTAATATTCTGTCTTGTTGATCTGTCTAATATTGACAGTGGGGTGTTGAAGTCTCCCACTATTATTGTTTGGGAGTTTACATCTCTTTGTAAATCTCTAAGAACTTGCTTTATGAATCTGGGTGTTCCTGTATTGGGTTGCATATATATATTTAGGATAGTTAGCTCTTCTTGTTGCATTGATTCCTTTACCATTATGTAATGCCCTTCTTTGTCTTTTTTGATCTTTGTTGGTTTAAACTCTGTTTTATGAGAGATTAGTATTGCAACCTCTGCTTTTTTTTTGCTTTCCATTTGCTTGGTAAATGTTCTCCCATCCCTTTATTTTGAGCCTATGTTTGTCTCTGAACATGAGGCGGTTCTCCTGAATACAGCACACTGATGGGTCTTGACTCTTTATCCAATTTGCCAGTCTGTGTCTTTTAATTGGGATGTGTTTACATTTAAAGTTAATATTGTTATGGGTGAAATTGATCCTGTCATTATGCTGCTAGCTGGTTATTTTGCCCATTAGTTGATACAGTTTCTTTATCGCGTCTAGTTGATACAGTTTCTTTATAGTGTCTAGTGATACAGTTTCTTTATAGTACCAATGGTCTTTACAATTTAGTATGATTTTGCAGTGGCTGGTACCAGTTTTTCCTTTCCATATTTAGTGCTTCCTTCAGGAGCTCATGAACGATCTCTCTAAGAGACTATTGAATTTGGTTTGCCAGTATTTTGTTGAGGATATTTGCACCAATATTCATCAGTGATACTGGCATGTAGTTTTCATTATTTGGTGTATCTTTTTCTGGTTTTGATATTAGGGTAATACTGGCCTCATAGAATGATTTTATAGGTAATCCCACTTCCTCTATTTTTCAGTATGGCTTGAGTAGAATTGGTATTAGTTCTTCTTTAAGTGTTCCGTAGAATTTGGCAGTGAAGCCATCAGGTCCCAGGCTTTTCTTTACTGGGAGACTTTTTATTATGGCTTTGTTCTTGTTACTTTTTATTGGTCTGTTCAGATATTGGATTTCTTCCTGTTGTGAATCTTGGGGTATCTAGATATTTGTCCTTTTCTTCCAGATTTTCCAATTTATTGGCTAACAGTTGTTCATAGTAGCCATTAATGATTCTTTGAAATTCTGCAGTACCAGTTGTAATGTTTCCTTTTTTATTTCTAATTTTAATTATTTGGATCTTCTCTCTTTTTTCCATAGTCTGGCTAAAGGTTTATCAGTTTTGCTAACTTTTCAAAAAGCCAGCTCCTGTTTCATTGATCTTTTGTATTGTTTTCTTTATTTTAACTTCACTTATTTTTTTCTTTGATCTTTATTATATCTCTTCTTCTACTGACTTTTGGTTTGGTTTGCTGTTGCTCTTCTACTTCTTTAAGATTAATTGTTAGATTGTTTATTTGAAACTTTTTCTCTTTTTTTTTTTTTGATGTAGGCAGTTATAGCTATAAATTTCCCTCTTGGTACTGTTTTTGCTGAATCACATAGGTTTTGATATGTTGTGTTACCATTATCATTTGTTTCAAGAAATTTTTCAATTTCCTTCTTAATTATTTCATTGACTCACTGGTCATTCAGGAGCATAGTGTTTAAGTTTCATGTATTTGTATAGTTTCCAAAATTTCTCATTTTCTAGTTTTATTCCATTGTGGTCAGAAAAGATGCTTGATAATATTTCAACTTTTTTGAATGCTTCAAGACTTGTTTTGTGAAATAACATATGTTCTATCCTTGAGAACGATCCATATGCTGAGGAAAAAAATGTACATTCTGCAGCTGTTAGATGAAATGTTCTGTAAATATTTATTAGATCCATTTGGTTTATAGTACAGATTAAGTCTAATGTTACTTTGTTAATTTTTTGTCTGCAAGATCTAATTCTGAAAGTGGGATGTTGAAGTTATTTTATTGCAGCCCACCTCTCTCTTTAGCTCTAATAATATTTGCTTCATTTAAGTATTTTATTAATTTTATAATATAAAATAAATATTTTAATATTTGCTCCAGTGTTGGGTGCATATATATTTAAAATTGTTATGTTCTCTTGCTAAAATGACCCCTTTATCATTCCATAGTGACCTCCTTTGTTTCTTCTTATAGCTTTTGTCTTGAAATGTACTTTGTCTGATATAAACATAGTGACTCCTTTTAGGTTTTTTTTTTTGAGATGAAGCCTCACTCTGTGAGTGAGTGCACTCACTGGAGTGCAGTGGCACAATTTCGGCTCACTGCATCCTCCGCCTCCTGGGTTCAAGTGATTCTCCTGCCCCAGCATCCTGAGTAGCTAGGATTACAGGCGTGTGCCACCACACCCAGCTAATTTTTGTGTTTTTAGTAGAGATGGGGTTTCACCATATTGGCCAGGTTGGTCTTCAACCCCTGACCTCATGATCCACCCACCTCAGCCTCCCAAAGTATTGGGATTACAGGCGTGAGCCACTGTGCCTGGCCTTCTCCTTTTTTTTTTTTTTTTTTTTTTTTTTTTTTTTGGTTTCCATTGGCTTGGAATATCTTTTTCCATCCCTTTATTTTCAGTCTATTTGTGTCTTTATAGGTAAAGTGTGTTTCTTATAGGTAATGGATCAATGGTTCTTGTGTTTTCATCCATTCAGCTGATCTGTGTCTTTTGAATGAAGAGTTTAGTCCATTCATTTCAATATTATTGTTGGTAAGTAAGGACTTACTTTTGCCATTTTGTTATTTGTTTTCTCATTATTTGGTGGTCTTTTTTTTTTCTTTCACTCTTCTCTTCCTCTTGTGACATGGTTTTCTCTGGTAACATGATTTAGTTTCTTGCTTTATATTTTTTGTGCATTCATTGTATGTTTTTTGGTTTGAGGTTACCACGAGGCTTGCAAATAGTATCTTACAATCCATTTTTTTAACCTGCTGACAATTTAACACTATTTGCCTAAATAAACAACAACAAAAATCTAATGAAAACTTGTCTTAACTTTGTCTTCCTGCTTTTTAAAGTTTTGTTGTTTCTATTTATATTTTATTGTAATATATCTTGAAAAGTTATAGTTATTATTTTTGATTAACTCATTGTTTACTCTTTCTATTTAAGATAAAAGTAGTTTACACACCACAGTTAGTATTATAACATTCTGCATTTTTCTGTATACTTACTATTACCAGTAAGTTTTATACCTTCAGGTGATTTTTTCTCATTTATGTTTTTTTTCTGATTGAAAAAATCAGAGGATAGGACTGGTATTGATGAAATCCCTCAGCTTTTGTTTGTGTAGGAAAGTCTTTTTTTCTCCTTCATATTTGGAGGATTTTTTTGTCTTTTTTGTCTTTTTTCAGGCTCATAAATGTATTTTAGTATGAAGATTTTTCTCCTTCAGGACTTTAAATATGTCATACTTCTCTCTCCTGGCATGCAAGGTTTCCACTGAAAAGACTGCTACCAGATGTATTGGAGCTCCATTGTATGTAATTTATTTGTTTTCTCTTACTGCTTTCAGGATCCATTATTTATTGTTGAAATTTGGGAGTTTGATTATGAAATGCCTTGAGGTAGTCTCTTTGGGTTGAATCTGCTTGGTGTTCTATAACCTTCTTGTACTTATATATTGATATCTTTCTCTAGGTTTGGGATGTTCTCTGTGTTATCCCTTTGAATACCCTTTCTACCCTTATTTCTCTCTCTACCTCCTGTTAACAACAATAACACTTAGATTGGCCCTTTTGAAGCTATTTTCTAAGTCCCGTAGGAATGCTTCACCATTTTATATTCTTTTTTATTTTGTTTCCTCCGACTGTCTATTTTCAAATTGCCTGTCCTCAAGCTCACTATTCTTTCATCTGCTTGGTCCATTCTGCTATTAAAGGACTCTGATGCATTCTTCATTATACAAATTGCATTTTTTCAGCTCCAGAATTTCTGCTTGATTCTTTTTAATTATTTCAGTGTTTGTTAAATTTATTTGATAGAATTCTGAATTCCTTCTCTGTGTTATCTTGAGTATCTTTGAGTTTCCTCAACAGTGATTTTGAATTCTCTGTCTGATGGGTCACATATCTCTCTTTCTCCAAGATCGGGCCCTCATGCCTTATTTAGACACTTATTTGGTGAGGTCATGTTTTCTTAGATGGTGTTGATGCTAGTAGGTGTTTGTTGGTGTCTGGGCTTTGAGGAGTTAGGTATTTATTGTTGTCTCCACTCTCTAGGCTTATTAGTAGCCATCCTTCTTTGGAATGTTCTTCAGATATCTGCAAGGAGTTGGGTGTTGTAATCTAAGCTATTTCTACCTTAAGGGGCACTCCAAATCCCAGTAATTCTGTGGTTATTGCAGGCTTATAAAGGTACTGCCTTGATGATCTTGGACAAGATCTAGGCGAATGCTTTGGATTACCAGGCAGAGACCCTTGTTCTCTTTCCTTACTTTCTCCCAAATATTTAGAGTGTCACTCTTTGTTTGGAGCCACCTAAAGCTAGGGGTGGAGTGACACAAGCACTCCTGTGGCCTTCACCACTATGACTGTGCTGGATCAGACCTGAAGCCAGCACATCTCTGGGTCTCACCCATGGTCTGTTGTAGCCACTCTTTGACTACTACCTATGTTCACTCAAGGCCTTGGTGCTCTACAGTCACCAGATAGCAAAACCAGCCAGGCCTGTTTCCTTCCCTTAAGGGCTATGAGGTCCCTCAGGCCTCAAATGGGTCCAGAAGTGGTGTCTGGGACTCAGGGGCTAGAGTCAAAAACCTTAGAAGTCTACTTGGTATTCTATTGTATTGAGGCTGAGCTGGCATTCATGCCACAATATCCAGTCCTTCCCACTCTTCCCTTCCCTTTTGAAAGGCAGAGGAGCCTCACACCATAGTCATTGCTACCTCTGGCCTTGAGGAGTACTGCCAGAAAACCACCAATGTGCCCCTAAGGCCAAGGTCTCTTAAGTCAGCTTGTGGTGAATGTTGCCTGATTTGGGACTCCCCCTTCAGGGCAGTGGTCTCCCTTCTGGCCCAGGGCAGGTCCAGAAATGTCATCCAGGAATCAAATCCCAGAATTGAAGATCTCAAGAGTCCACTGGTGCTCTATTCTCCTGCGGCAGCGTTGGTACCTGAGATGTAAGACAAAGTCCCCTTTACTTTTCCCAAGCAAAAAGAGTTTTACCCTGTAACCACTAGGTAGTGTGCTTGAGTCTCACCTTAAGCCAGTAAGTCTCAGAGATCCACTAAGACCCCCAGGATGTGTTAGCTGGCTATCGCTGCTGGTTATTCAGGGCCCAAGTGTTCTTCAGTTGGCAGGTGATGAATGCTGGCAGAATTGGGTTCTTTCCTTCAAGGCAGTGGGTTCCCTTCTGGTGCAGGATGTGTCTAGAAATATCATCTGGGTGCTAGGGCCTGGAACAGGGGCCTATATGACTCTGATTGGCATGTTATCCTGCTATGGCTGAAGTGGTATTCCAAGATAGAAGACAAAATCCTCTTCACTCTTTCTGCTCCTCTCCTCAAGCAGAAGAAAGGGGTCTGTTTTGGAGCCATGAGCTGTGCGGCCTGGTGTTAGAGAAGGGGTGATGTCAGCACTCCTTTGACTGCCTCAGCTGTCTCAGTATGTTGTGTAACCCCTCAGGCCATTGTCTCTGGGTCTAGTTCAGAGTTACAGTCCTTATGGCCTAGACTGCCTTTCAAGTTTACTTGGAGACTGAGAGGACTTTAGCCCTTAGTGGCAAAGTTTGCTAGCACTAAAGTTTGGACTACTGGGATTGGGGGTTCCTCTCTGGCTAGGGGTGATTTAAATGCTCCTTCTGTGGGCAGGTGTCAACTGTGTTTGTACTGGTTTTCCTTCCTGCTCTAACAGAACAGCACTCACAATTTCTGTGTTCTCCCTCCCCCAGGGTCCAGAGATGCTGCCACACCACACCGCTGCTGCCCCAGTCAGGGAGGGTTGGTGTTAGCAATTCCATGCTGTTTTTTCTCTCTCTTCAGTGCCTCTTTCAGCTATATGAAGTTAAAACTAGGTACTATTAGTTCTCACTTGATTTTTGGTTCTAATGAAGGTGTTTTCTCTGCATAGATAGCTGTTAACTTGGTGTCCCTGCAGGGGGTTGGGGTGTGGGTGTACAATTGGTAGAGTTTTCTATTCCATCAACTTGCTCCACCTCTCTGTAGTTATTATTTTTGATTGGTTTGTTATTTAGTCTTCCTACTTAAGAATAGTTACTCACCATAGTGACAGTTTATAATATTCTGTGTTTTCTTGCATATGTATTATTACCAGTAAGTTTTGTACCATTGGGTGATTATTTATTATTCGTTTTCTTTCTGATTGAAATATTCTCTTTTGCATTTCTTGTAGGGAAGGTGTGGTATTGAAGAAATCCCTCAGCTTTTGTTTGTCTGGGAAAGTCTTTATCTCTTTCGTGTATGAAGGATATTTTTGCTATATATACTACTCTAGGGTAGAAATTTTTTTCCTTCAGCACTTTTTAAATATGTCACACAAATCTCTCTTGACCTGTAAGGTTTCCACTGAAAAGTCTGCTGCCAGATGTGCTGGTGCTCCATTTCATGTGATTTGTTTCTGTTCTCTTGCTGTTTTTAGGATCCTTTCTTTATCCTTTACCTTTAGGAGTTTGATTACTAAAAGCCTTGAGGTAATCTTCTTTGGGTTAAATATGCTTGTTGTTTTATAATCTTCTTGTACTTGCATATTGTTATCTTTCTCTAGGTTTGGAATGTTCTCTGATATTATCCCTTTAAATACACTTTCTACTCCTATCTCTTTCTCTACCTTCTCTTTAGTGACAATAACTCTTAGATTTGCCCTTTTGAAGCTATGTTCTAGATCCTGTAGGTGTGCTTCATTGTTTTCTGTTTTTTCTTTTGTCTCCTCTGATTGTTTACTTTTAAGTAGCATTTATTTTGAAGTAGCTTGTCTTTAAGCTCGGTATTCTTCCTTTTGCTTGATCAATTCTGCTGTTAGAAGATGGATACATTCTTTAATACGTCAATTACATTTTTCAACTACAGAATTTCTGCTTCTATTTAATGATTTCAATTTCTTTGTTAAATTTATCTGATACAGTTCTGAATTCCTTCTCTGTGTTATCTTGAATATCTTTGAGTTTCCTCAAAACAAGTACTTTGAATTATCTGTCTGAAAGGTCACGTAGCTCTCTTACTTCAGGATTGGTCTCTTGTGCCTTATTTAATTAATTTGGTGAATTCCTGTTTTTCTCAATGGTTTTGATATTTGTGAATGTTCATCTGTGCCTGGACATTGAAAACTTAGGCATTTACTGTAGTCTTCACAGTCTGGACTTGTTTACACATGTCCTTCTTGGGATGGCTTATCAGGTATTTGAAAATACTTGGGTATTGTGATCTAAGCTGTATCTGCATTTGGGGGCACCCCAAGCCTAGAAACACTTTGGTTCTTGCAGACTTGTAGAGGTAACACCTTGATAGTTTTGGACAATATCTGGAAGAATTCCCTGGCAGAGACTCTTGTTCTCTTCCCTTACTTTCTCCCTAACAAATGGAGGTTATCACTGCTCTGAGCCACCTGGCCTGGGAGTAGAATGAGATAAGCACCCCTATAACCACCACCACTAGGACTGTGCTGCGTCAGACCTGCAGCCAGCACAGCACTGGGTCTCACCCAAGGCTTGCTGTAACCATTCCCTAGCTACTGCCTATGTTCATTCAATGTCCTGGAGCTCTGTTATCAGGTAGTTAAGCCAGCCTCACCTGTGTCCTTCTCTTCAGGGTGGCGACTTCCCCCAGGCTCCTGGTGGGTCCTTAGGTACTATCTGGAGCCAGGGACTAGAGTCAAAACCTTAGACATCTACTTGGTGTTCTATTTTACTGTGGCTGAGCCAGCACTCAAACCACAAGATGCAGTTATTCCCACACTTCTGTCCCCTTTCCAAAGGCAGAGGAAGCTCACTCCATGCAACCATAGGTCCACAGGGCACACTGCCAGGCTACTGCCAATTTTCCCTTAAAGCCCAAGGACTCTCATTTAGCTTGTGGTGAGTGCTGCCTAGTCTGAAACTCACCCTTCAGGTGCTGGGCACAGTGGCTCACACCTGTAATCCCAGCACTTTGGGAGGCCAAGGCTGGTGGATTGCTTGAGGTCAGGAGTTTGAGACCAGCCTGACCAACATGGTGAAACCTTGTCTCTCCAAAAAAAATACAAAAATTAGTTGGGCATGGTGGCAGACTTCTGTAATCCCAGCTACTTAGGAGGCTGAGGCAGGAGGATCGCTCTAACCCAGGAGGCAAAGTGTCTGGTGAGCCGAGATTGCCCCGCTGTACTCCAGCCTGGGCGACAAAGTGAGACTCTATCTCAAAAACAAACAAACGAACAACAACAACAACAAAAACAAAACCCTCACCCTTCAGGGAGTAGACTTCCCTCTGGCACCCAGGGTAACTCCAGAAATGCCATTCAAGGGCCAAGGCCTGGAATTGGGGACCCTAAGAGCTTGCTTGGTGCTTTACTTGCTTGTGGCTGAACTGGCACCTGAAGTCATCAAATGTCAGAAACTCACCCAAGGCCCACGATGTACTAGATGGGTATAGCTACTGGCTATTTAGGACCCCAAAGCTCTTCAGTTAGCAGATGATGAATTCTGCTAGCACTGTGTCCTTCCCTTCAAGGCAGTGGGCTCCACTCTGGCCCAGGATATATTTTAAAATGTTGACTGGAAGCTACAGGGCTTGGATACAGGCTTGGTCATGTGTTTTAATTCTCTGTGTTTAAAAGCCAGCAATACATAATCATCATCATTTTACTTTAAACCTTCAATCATCTTTTATATAAATTTTGACAAATACTGTTTAATATCTCACACATTTACTGTTTTTTGTGCTTTTTATTAGTTTCTCAATATCCACTCTTCCATCTAGGATAATTTCCCTTCAGTTTGAATAACTTTATTTAGTTATTGCTCATAGTGCAGGGCTGCTGGCAACACGTTTTATCAGCTTCAGTCTGTCTAGAAATATTTTTATTTTACCTTAATTTTTGAAGAAGAAATTTATTGCATATACAATTCTAGGTTGAGGGATATTTTTGTTTTTTGAGGATGCCTCTTTGAATTTTTTTTTTCTTGGTTTTGGATCACTTTCCTGCTTTTTTCATGTGTCGTAATTTTCTATGTTTGTCAGACATTTTATATAAAACATCAATAGACATGTAAACAGATAATTTGTACTCCCATAAAGGACATGGTCATTTCTTTTATAGGCAACTAGTGTGATCTCTTTGACTTAATCAGTACTTAATAGTCTTTGTCTGTTACACTAGTTAGATTTATATTTGCTGTCTCATTTTTGAGAAAACTTAGATAGTTTAGGTTATTTAAAAAAGCTGTGTAAAGCAATTTGTTAGATGAAACTTTTTCTCTTACATGTGTTAGTAGTAGACAAAGGTAGTAAGAATGATTCCATTAGCCTGAAAGCTAGACTCAAAACTATTAAGTACACCTTAAATGTGTTCTGTTTATTATTGTAGAGTATAGTGATAAAATAATATTTGGGTCATTCTCACAAGCACTGAAGTTTTGGCTGCTCCATGTATAATTTCCCAACCTATTTGGGAGCACTGTCAATTGTATAGATTGTTGAGATTTTATGTCTTCTCTTTAATCTTGTCTGTCATCACTACCAGTAAAACAAGTTATAGGTTTATAAACTAGGTTTAGCCATCAGGGAGCTTCTCTCTTTAGAATTTTATTTTTTTCATTTTAATTTTTTTTATTATACTTTAAGTTCTAGGGTACATGTGCACAATGTACAGGTTTGTTAAATATGTATACATGTGCCATGTTGGTGTGCTGCACACATTAACTCGTCATTTACATTAGGTATTTCTCTTAATGCTATCCCTCTCCCCTCCCCCCACCCCCCCACAGGCCCTGGTGTGTGATGTTCCCCACCCTGTGTCCAAGTGTTCCTGTTGTTCAATTCCCACCTATGAGTGAAAACATGCAGTGTTTGGTTTTCTGTTCTTGCGATAGTTTGCTTAGAATGATGGTTTCCAGCTTCATCCATGTCCCTACAAAGGATATGAATCATCCTTTTTTATGACTGCATAGTATTCCATGGTGTATATGTGCCACATTTTCTAATCCATTCTATCATAGATGGACATTTGGGTTGGTTCCAAGTCTTTGCTATTGTGAATAGTGCCACAATAAACATACGTGCGCATGTGTCTTTATAGCAGCATGATTTATAATCCTTTGGGTGTATACCCAGTAATGGGATTGCTGGGTCAAATGGTGTTTCTAGTTCTAGATCCTTAAGGAATCACCACACTGTCTTCCACAATGGTTGAACTAGTTTACAGTCCCACCAACAGTGTAAAAATGTTCCTATTTCTCCCCATCCTCTCCAGCACCTGTTGTTTCCTGACTTTTTAATGATTGC
Source organism: Piliocolobus tephrosceles (assembly GCF_002776525.5). NCBI lineage: Eukaryota > Metazoa > Chordata > Mammalia > Primates > Cercopithecidae > Piliocolobus > Piliocolobus tephrosceles. The sequence continues at coordinate 84,870,177 of NC_045436.1, read as the reverse complement.
CATTCTAACTGGTGTGAGATGGTATCTCGTTGTGCTTTTGATTTGCATTTCTCTGATGGAGAGTGATGATGAGCATTTTTTCATGTGTCTGTTGGCTGCATAAATGTCTTCATTTGAGAAGTGTCTGTTCATATCCTTGGTCCACTTTTTGATGGGGTTGATTTTTTCTTGTAAATTTAAGTTCTTTGTAGATTCTGGATATTAGCCCTTTGTCAGATGAGTAGATTGCAAAAATTTTCTCCCATTCTGTAGGTTGCCTGTTCACTCTGATGGTAATTTCTTTTGCTGTGCAGAAGCTCTTTAGTTTAATTAGATCCCATTTGTTTATTTTGGCTTTTGTTGCCATTGCTTTTGGTGTTTTAGTCATGAAGTCCTTCCCCATGTCTATGTCCTGAATGGTATTGCCTAGGTTTTCTTCTAAAGTTTTAATGGTTTTAGGTCAACATTTAAGTCTTAATCCATCTTGAACTAATTTTTGTATAAGATGTAAGGAAGGGCTGAGATGATGGGGTTTTCCAAATATACAGTCATGTCATCTGCAAACAGGGACAATTTGACTTCTTCTTTTCCTAACTGAATACCCTTCATTTCTTTCTCTTGCCTGATTGCCCTAGCCAGAACTTCCAACACTATGTTGAATGGGAGTGGTGAGAGAGGGCATCCCTGTCTTGTGCCAGTTTTCAAAGGGAATGCTTCCAGTTTTTGCCCATTCAGTATGATATTGGCTGTGGGTTTGTCATATATAGCTCTTATCATTTTGAGATACATTCCATCAATACCGAATTTATTGGGAGTTTTTAGCATGAAGGGCTGTTGAATTTTGTCAAAGGCCTTTTCTGTATCTATTGAGATAATCATGTGGTTTTTGTCTTTGGTTCTGTTTATATGCTGGATTACATTTATTGATTTGCATATGTTGAACCAGCCTTGCATCCCAGGGATGAAGCCCACTTGATCATGGTGGATAAGGATTTCGTTTGCCAGTATTTTATTGAGGATTTTTGCATCGATGTTCATCAGGGATATTGGTCTAAAATTCTCTTTTTTTGTTATGTCTCTGCGCAAAATCTCCTTAAGCTGATAAGCAACTTCAGCAAAGTCTCAGGATACAAAATTAATGTGCAAAATTCACAAACATTCTTATATACCAGTAACAGACAAACAGAGAGCCAAATCACGAATGAACTTCCACTCACAATTGCTTCAAAGAGAATAAAATACCTAGGAATCCAATTTACAAGGGATGTAAAGGACCTTTTCACGGAGAACTACAAACCACTGCTCAGTGAAATAAAAGAAAACAGAAACAAATGGAAGAACATACCATGCTCATGGATAGGAAGAATCAATATCGTGAAAATGGCCATACTGCCCAAGGTAAGTTATAGATTGAATGCCATCCCCATCAAGCTACCAATGAGTTTCTTCATAGAATTGGAAAAAACTGCTTTAAAGTTCATATGGAACCAAAAAGAGCCTGCATTGCCAAGACAATCCTAAGTCAAAAGGACAAAGCTGGAGGCATCATGCTACCTGACTTCAAACTATACCACAAGGCTACAGTAACCAAAACAGCATGGTACTGGTACCAAAACAGAGATATAGACCAATGGAACAGAACAGAATCCTCAGAAATAATACCACACATCTACAGCCATCTGATCTTTGACAAACCTGAGAGAAACAAGAAATGGGGAAAGGATTCCCTATTTAATAAATGGTGCTGGGAAAATTGGCTAGCCATAAGTAGAAAGCTGAAACTGGATCCTTTCCTTACTCCTTATATGAAAATTAATTCAAGATGGATTAGAGACTTAAATGTTAGACCTAATACCATAAAAACCCTAGAAGAAAACCTAGGTAGTACCATTCAGGACATAGGCATGGGCAAGGTCTTCATGTCTAAAACACCAAAAGCAATGGCAACAAAAGCCAAAATAAACAAATGGGATCTAATTAAACTAAAGAGCTTCTGCACAGCAAAAGAAACTGCCATCAGCGTGAATAGGCAACCTACAGAATGGGAGAAAATTTTTGCAATCTACTCATCTGACAAAGGGCTAATATCCAGAACCTACAAATAACTCGAACAAATATACAAGAAAAAAGCAAACAACCCCATCAAAAAATGGGCAAAGGATATGAACAGACATTTCTCAAAAGAAGACATGCATACAGCCAACAGACCCATGAAAAAATGCTCGTCATCACTGGCCATCAGAGAAACGTAAATCAAAACCACAACAAGATACCATCTCACACCAGTTAGAAAGGCAATCATTAAAAGGTCAGGAAACAACAGGTGCTGGAGAGGATGTGGAGAAATAGGAACACTTTTACACTGTTGGTGGGATTGTAAACTAGTTCAACCATTATGGGAAACAGTATGGCGATTCCTCAAGGATCTAGAACTAGAAGTACCATATGACCCAGCCATCCCATTACTGGGTATATACCCAAAGGATTATAAATCATGCTGCTATAAAGACACATGCACACATATGTTTATTGCGGGACTATTCACAATAGCAAAGACTTGGAATCAACCCAAATGTCCATCAGTGACAGACTGGATTAAGAAAATGTGGCACATATACACCATGGAATACTATGCAGCCATAAAAAAGGATGAGTTTGTGTCCTTTGTAGGGACATGGATGCAACTGGAAACCATCATTCTCAGCAAACTATTGCAAGAACAGTAAACCAAACACCGCATGTTCTCACTTATAGGTGGGAACTGAGCGAGATCACTTGGACTTGGGAAGGGGAACATCACACACTGGGGCTACTCTGGGGATGGGGGAGGGGGAAGGGATTGCATTGGAAGTTATACCTGATGTAAATGATGAGTTGATGGATGCTGACGAGTTGATGGGTGCAGCACACCTACATGGCACATGTATACATATGTAACAAACCTACACATTATGCACATGTACCCTAGAACTTAAAGTATAATAAAAAAAAAAAAATCCTAAAAAAAAAAAAAAAGATATAAGGAA